>NW_024544423.1:0-32315 GCF_018167655.1 Microtus oregoni | reverse complement strand
AGATGTCACCCGTGAGAAAGTCCACCAACTGTCTGCTCTTCTCCCTGAGATGCTAAATACCATGCCTACAGAGCTTTTAAGAACCAGCCCAAAGACCCACCACGTGATATCTCTCCTTCCTCTCCCAGGAGTCACCTGGACATTGATTTGTTCTGTTTCAAATCTGGATTTATTAATTCAGCTGACTGTGGCTTATTGCATTGGTGAATATAACCTACAACCTGAGATTTTCAAAGATAAGAGTAACAAGAAGTAAGACATAAAAAGCCAGCAGGCAGATGAGCAGGGAATGAAGGGCAGGGGGTGGAGATGCAGACAAACAGTGAGAAGGGGGGAGAGCAGGAGTGCTTTGTTCTAAACCCTGGAGGAGTGAGCTTAATCAAGTGTATGGTGTGCACAGTCCCCAATTTGGATAAATTCATCAAGAGATACCCTAATGTTGTCAGTAGTACAAACTTGTACCATGGGTACCAATTGATAAGCCTTTAGCTGGAGACCGAATACTACAGGTCTGCATCTGGTTCTATAAACCTATAGTGGAGGGTTTGGAGCATTTGCCTTTGTTCATAATATCTTCCACATAAGGAATTCCAAGGAGCAGCGATCAACCCTGCTCCAAACAGGCCTGAGTTGCCTAGCACTGCAGTGGCTTGGCAATCAATCTGGGGTTGAAAGAGGTCACAGACTTCTTATAGGCATTTTGGTTTGGGAAGGGGTAGCTTACAAAGCCAGGAGTCAGTAGAGTACGGTAGAGGGTGGTGTAGGAGGGAGAGCAGTTTCCCATGCATTTGTGGTAAATACTCAATTCTACCTGGGGCTGTCATGCTTGGGTTAAGCATTTTTGAAAGTCCCAGTTGTGGCTTTCTTCTGCAATGCTGCGTAGAAATCAAGCTGAATTGGTAAAGCCAGGTTTAATAAGAAGAGCAAAGTAACTCTCTTGTGACTCCTGGGGGAGGAAGGAGAGGAATAAAATGGCTGGACTATGGGCCAGGTCTTAAATACCCTGTAGGTGTGATATTGAACATCTCACAGGGAGGAGTTTCTTTTTGGCAGACATTTTTAGGGGCAGGGTCTGGAGAGAGAGAGGTAGGGCCAAACTGACTGAAACTTCCAACTCGATACCACCATTGGTAAATCCTATGAAAATCTCTGGAGTGAAATTGTGGGATCTCAGCATCAGCAGGCTAGGAGAGATCTACTCAGTCTTTCAAAACACATATCTCCTAATGATTATCAGTCCTACAGATGAGTATAGAACAAGGACTGTTCTGTACTGTAGCCTATCCCTTGGAAAACAGTGGGAAGGAACTAATATCTCAGAATGTATGTAGCCAAACCCAGCATATACAACATTGGAGACTAAGGTTGAACTAGTGTGCTGTTCACTCCTGTCTTCCTAGTGAAGATTAGAAGAAGCTGGAGTCTGTCTCTCAGACTTCACATAATTTTAACTCTGTATGGTAAAGAAAGGAGGAGAAAGAGTAAACTAATGTGTTAGTCTGTACATGGAGGTAGCTTGGGTGAAAGTAGTGTCTATCTTTTAGGATCCAAACTGTCTTATCTTGATATGCCATATGGAGGAGTTCTGAAAGGAACTAAAAACTTGTTTCCGGGTACATTTACCCCTCACTCTGTCATAGAGAAGATGTTTATAGAGTGCTAGTGTCTGGCCCCTAGAATTCATCTTGTGCTACCCTCAATTTCTAACTATGGATAAGGTTATAAGTTAATTAGTATACTATCTACATCCTCTGTCCTGCATTGAAAGTTTAGATGCATCTAGTGTCTGTCTTAGAATTGGTGTTATCCTAATCTTGATCTGTCCTACAAATGATGAAAGAATTTAACTGTTGTACTCTCAATTTCATTCTTTCCTACAGAGGTGAATAGGGGTGGTAATGTCTATCTCTCAGAAGCCATGTAATACCAACTTCATCAGTTCTGTTGAGGAGGATAAGTGTGAATTACTATGCTCTGCAACTTAGGCAGTGCTATGGAAGAGGGCTTGGAAGCAACTAGTGTCTGTCTATCTCTCAACATATATGTTGTCCAAAACTTGATTTGTTTTAAGGGTAACTTTAGGGGTAAATAAAGTACTCTCTATCTGTCTGTCCTGAAGAAGCTTAGAGAGACCAAGAGGCTGTGTCTCAGAATCCATATTGTGTCAACCTTGTTCTATCCTATAGAGGAGATTAGAAGTGATATTAGGTTCTCTCCACTTATCTCTGTCCTTCTCAGGTGACTCTGAGGGACTTAGTTTCTCACATAGTTGTCTTAACTTTTTGATCTGCCCTGCAGTTAAAGTCATGAATAAACTAGATTCAGTCCTCATATGCCTGTCCTTCTGAAGAGTCTCAGAGTGACTAGTGTCTGCTTCTCAGGATCTATTTTGTGGCAAATTCCTGTGCTTGGAAGGAGATTTAGAATGATCTAGGATGCTTATTGCCTCAGGTTGTGCTATTGAGAATGCTTGATGGGAGCTAGCATCTATCTCTGAAAATCCAGGCTATAATCACATTGATCTTTTACCCACAGAAAGGATAGGAGTGAGAGATAACATCACCTACTCTTCAACTTAGCATGTGTGAGAATGCTGAGATCTCGTTTCTGTCTTTCATTTTTCAAATATTTCAAACTACAACTTCTAGTAGAAGAGGCTCAGAGTGAACTAATGTGCTCACCACCTCAGCCTATACTATGGCAGAGGCTTAGTGGACCCTCAAGTCTGTCTCTCAGAATTCATGCCATGCTAACATGGATATGCCCTTGGGTTAACTTTAGGAGTGACCCTATGTATTCTACTGCACAGTCTATCCTACATTAGAGATTACAGGGAGCTGGTATCTGTTTCTCAGAATCCATGTTGTCCTGACTTTGATCCATCCTACTGAAGAAGATAGAAATTAATGATTGTTCTTTCTACCTCAGTCTGTTGCATGGAGGAGGCTTAGAAAAAGCTAGTGTTTATCTCTTAGAATTTATTTTGTCCTTTCTTTTTCTTTCCTAAAGATGAGGTTAGGATTGAAATAATTTGCTCTACACTTTATGCTGTCCTACAGGAGAGGATAGAAGGCAGCTCTCAGATATTTCTGGGAATCCTCATCATTCTAACTTGATCATTTCAGGAGAAGTGGGTAGGAGTCAGGTACAGTGGACTCCACCTCAGTACAATAAATAGAAGGGGCTTAGAAAAAGCTAGTTACCATCGCTCCAAATCTTTATCTATGCAACTTGACTTACTCTAAGAAAGAATTTAAGAGAGAAATTGTCTGCTTCCCAGCCCAGTTCCATCTACTGAGGAGGCTTGGAGAAAGCTAATGTCTGTCTTTCAGAATCCAAGTTATCTTAACCTTAATCGTCTCTATGGATAAGAATGTGACTAACTTAGTGTGATCAATAAATACTTTAGTATATCCTGTCAAAGAAGATAGGGTAGAGTTACTGTTTGTCTTTTTGAATCCATGCTGTCCTATCTATCCTTATCTGTCCAACATTGGAAGTTATGAGTGCAGTAGTAAGCCTGCTGCCTCATTCTGTTCTACATACAAGGTTTGGTAGGAGCTTGTGTCTATCTCTCAGAATCCATTTTGTGTTCATTTAATCTGAAATATGAAGGAGGAAAACAGTAACCTAATGTTGCCTTCCACAACAGTCTGTTCAGAGGAGTCTTGCACAGAGCTAGTGTTAGTCTCTGAGAATCAATGGCATCCTAACTTGCTCCATATTGCAGAGGAGGATAGGAGTGAACTGGAATGCTCTCAAACTCAGTCTGTTCACAGAAGGATTGGTGGTGGGACTCAGTGTCTGTCACTCAGAATTCAGTTTTTTTTTTCCAGACAAAATCTAACACAAGAGGTTAGGAATGAACTACTGTGCTCTCCATGTAAGTATGTGTTACTGAACAGCCTTTTAGTGAGCTGTTAACTGTCTCTCCCTAATGCCCTGTTCTAGAAAATTAGAAAGATTATGGTGGTAGCATAGTATTCTTTCTATCTCAATCTGTCACAAAGAGAAATGAAAGGGGGTAGGTTGTGTGGGTTTCAGATTTCATGTCACCCTTGCTATGATCTATACTTTCCAGATAAGGAGTAAGCTAATATGTTCTCCGTTGAGTATCTATCCTACTAATTACTCTTGCAGTTATTTTCTCTGTCAGAATACCTGTGTTCAAAACTTTCATCTCTCCTATAAGGATATGGGTTAACCAGTGTTCAGTCTGCCTGGCTCTTCCATACTGAGGAATCTTCAATGGAGTGAATTAGTGTATACTTTACCTCATTCTGTTCCATAAAAAAATGACTTGGAAAAAGTTAGTTTGCTTCTCAAAATATATTGTGTTCTAAACTGGATTGTTTCGTGGCTAAAGATTTGAGTAATATAGACTACCCTACATCTAAATCCGTCCTATGGAGGAGGATTGGGAGGAGCTAGTGTCTCTCTCTCAATCCTTATCATCTAAATGTTGATCTGTCTCACAGGAGAGGTCAGAAATTAACTAGCATGTTCTCATATCAGTCTGTCCAACAGAGAAATCTTGGAACAAGCTTGTATTTATTCTAGAATCCATCTGTTTCAATCCTTCATTTGTTTTATGAAGCAAGTTAGGAATGAGATAGCTTAATCTATACCTAAGTCTGTCCTATGGAGGGGTTCTGGGGGAGATTTTTGTCTTTCAGAATCCATGCTGTCTGATCCTTGGTGTGTTCTTTTGACAAGCTTAGAAATGAACTGGTTAGAGAAGCTAAATAAGAAGGTGAACCCAAAGAAAAACATATAGGCATCCTCCTGAATATTAACCTTCATCAGGCGATGAAAGGAGACAGAGACCCACATCGGAGCACCGGACTGAAATCTCAAGGTCCAAATCAGGAGCAGAAGGAGAGAGAGCACGAACAAGGAACTCAGGACCAAGAGGGGTCCACCCACACACTGAGACAATGGGGATGTTCTATCGGGAACTCACCAAGGCCAGCTGGCCTGGGTCTGAAAAAGCATGGGATAAAACCGGACTTGCTGAACATAGTGGACAATGAGGACTACTGAGAACTCAAGGACAATGGCAATGGGTTTTTGATCCTACTGCACGTACTGGCTTTGGGGGAGCCTATGCAGTCCTAGACCTGGATGGAGGTGGGTGGTCCTTGGACTTCCCACAGGTCTGGGAATCCTGATTGCTCTTTGGGCTGATGAGGGTGGGGGACTGGATCAGGGGAGGGGGAGGGAAATGGGAGGCGGTGGCGGGGAGGAGGCAGAAATCTTTAATAAAAAAATAAATTTAAATAAAAAGAAAAAAAAAAGAAATGAACTGGTGTGCTCTCTACCATAGCCTGTTCTACAGAGTGTGCTTGTTTGAAGCTAGTGTCTCTCTCTCAAAGTCCATGTCATCCTGCCTGAGGAGAACAAAAGTGAAGAACTCTCAAATTTAGTCTGTCTTACAAAAGAGTATTGGAGGGAGCTAGAATCTATTTCTCCTAACTTACTTCATAAAACAAATCAAAGTTTGAAAGAGATGGATTCTAAAATAAACCCAAGCTTTCTGCTAGCTGTCTGCTTGGACAGACTTAGTCAGAGAGGAAGTGAGTTTGTTTCTGACTTCTCCTGTAGGCCAGAAATTTAGATGACAAGAATTTAGAGATAGGCACTAGCTCCTCCCAGTCCTCCTATATAGGACAGATAGGGGTGTAGAGCATGGTACATCACTCCTATCCTTACCCACGAGAGAGACAAATGCAACTTAAAAAATATATTCTGTGAGACAATGTAGCTTTCTCCAAGCTGTTTTTAGTGAGACAATATGTGGCAAATTGTACACTAGTTAACTCCTAACCTCTTTATTAAGACAGGGCATGCTTAGAATAGCATGGTTTCTGTGAGGTGGACTGAACATTACATCCCTCATAGCCTTTTTTGTAGGACAGATTAAAATTAGGATAACAGGGTTATTAGCTGTGAGAAATTACCTCCAAGAGTACTCAGTAGGACAGACTTTAGTGGAGAAAATATTAGCTTTCTTCTAATCTCTTGCTAAGGATAGATCACAGTAAAAATTACATGAAATCTAAGACAGACAGTATATACCTCCTATAATTTCTCTATTTTACAGATGGAAGTAGAAAGCAAACCAAGTTTACTCCTATAATCTTTCCAGAATGGGGAAACAGAAAAGCAGCTCACTGAAAGGCTGTTCCATAAGATATATTTAAGTGGAGAGCAGAGTAGTTCAATCCTCACCTCTTATAATAGATAATTTCAGGAATAAGTGAATTATGAGACAGATACTAGTTAATGCCAAGCCTTATGTGTAGGGCAGAATGAGGTGAAAAGCATACTATTTCACTACTAACTTTCAATGTTGGAAAGGTCAAGGTAAGAATGGCATAGATTCAAAGAGAGAAAAACAGTATCTCTACCCTGTCTTACTGCACAGGATATATCAAAGTATTTATTGATCATACTAAGTTACTCACTTGATAGGGGATATTAAAGTTAGAACAATGTAGATTCTGAAAGACAAACAGTAGCTCCCTCCAAGTCTCCTCAATAGACTGGACTTGGTAGTAAATACACAATTTCTCTCTTAAACTCTTCAATAAGGTAAATCAAGTTGCAGTGATACTGATTCTAAGAGATGGTAACTAGGTTCCTCCAAGCCTATTCTACTGGACTAAGTGACATGGGGAGGATTCTGCCTCACTTTTAACATCCTTTCCTGGACGGACCATGTTGGAATGATGAGGATTCTCAGAGAATAATTCCACTGTAGAATGGACTTAACTGTAGAGCAAATGATTTCATTCTTAACCTCACCTTTATGGAAAAAAGATAAGGACAAAATGGATTTTAAAAGACAAATACTAGCTACCTCAAAGTCACTGCCATACAATAGACTGAGGGAGAGTTCACACTCATTAATTTCTATCCTTCTCAGAAGGAAGGATCAAGGTGGGGGGGAACATGGATGCTGAGAAAAAATACTAGTTCACTGTAGATTCTGCTGTAGGATAGACTAAGTTGTAGATACATTAGTTCAATGCTAAATTTAATTAAAGGACATATCAAAGTTATGACAACATGGATTCTGAGAGATAAGACTTCAGTGTACCCTAAGCCTCTTCCATAGTATACACTAAATTGGTGAGCACACTAGTTCACTTGCCTTCTGTACTGAAAAACATAGTTTGAAGATTAGAAGTTGGGAGGCAGAAACTGTACTACTCAATCATTTTTGAAAGACTAGACTGACAAATAGTTGATGCTATCTATCACTCCTACCCTTTTCTGAAAGAAACAGATCAATGTGATCATAACTTGGATTTTCAGAAATAGACATGAACTCCCATCAAAGTTTCTCCATAGCACAACCTAAGATAATGAGAATATTAGGTGATTCTTAACCTCCCAGCATAGGTCAAGCTTAGCACAAAATGGGCATTGAGATGCAGACACTAGGCAAGACTCTTCAGAAAGACAGACATATGAGGAATGAACCCTAGTGGACTCATAACTTTAGGATAGTTCAAAGAGTTAGGAGAGCTGCGAGAGACACTAACTCCCTCAGACTCTACTCAGTAGGAAAGAAATAAGTGCAGAAAACCTAAGTTCACTTCTGGTCTCTTTGATAGGGCAGAACAAGGTTAACACAACATGGGTTCTGAGAGACAGACACTTGGTCTCGCTAAGCTCCCTTAAGACCTAAAGACAAAGAGCACATTAGTTCACTCCAAAAGTTATCCTTAGGACAAATCAAGATTAGGACAAGGTGTATGTTGGGATAAAGACACCAGTTCCTTCCAAGCCCCCTCCATAGGACTGTCTGAGTTGCAATTCACACTAGTTCACACTTATCCTTCTCCATAGAGCTGATCAAGGTATTATGATATAGTTTCTAATATATAGACCCTATCTACTCACAAATCACCTCTGTAGGACAGAGTGAGATTGAGAGCCCAATATGTAGTTCTACCTTTATCTGTCCTACAGAGAAAATCAGACATGAACTAGAGTGATATACACCTCCATATGTGTAAAGAGAGAGTCTGAAGGAATCTAGTGTCAGCCTGTCAGAATGTATATCCAACTATGTATATACTTAGGAGTGAACTAGTATACTTTCCACATTAGAATGTCCAACAGAATAGACTGGAGAGAGTAGGGTGTGTGTCTCAGAATCTATGTTGTTCCAACCTATATATGTTGTATGGATAAGGCAAAGAGAAAACTGGTAAGTTCTCCACAGAAGTCTGACATGAAGCAGGTTTGAAGGGAGCGAAGGTTTGTCTCTCAGAATCCATATTGTCCCAACTTTATCAATACAACAGAAGAGTATAAGCATTGACAAATGTGCCCTGCAATTGATTCAGCCCTACAGAGGAGACTTGGAATAAGCTAGTGTTTGCTCTCAATGTGCTTGTCTTAAAATTGATTTGTCTTAATGATAGCTTTAGGAGTGAAGACAGCACTCTTCATTAGTCTGTCCTGGGGTGGAAACATGGATGAGCCTAATTCCTGTCTTTCAAAATCAATGTGTTGATGACCTTGATCTGCTATGGAGGAGATCAGGAGTGAAAAAATGTGCTCTCCTTGTTAGTCTATCCTATTGAGTCATCTTTTTTTTTTTTGAGTTCTTGTTTTATTTATTTATTTATTTATTTTCTTTTTTTATTGAGAAAAGGAGAAAAAGAAAAAAAACAAGTTTCCACCTCCTCCCAGCCTCCCATTTCCCTCCCCCTCCTCCCACCCTTCTCCCCCTCCCCCCCACTCCTTTCCCCCTCCCTCTCCAGTCCAAAGAGCAGTCAGGGTTTTCTGCCCTGTGGTAAGTCCTAGGTCCTCCCCCCTCCGTCCATATCTAGGAAGGTAAACATCCAAACTGGCTAGGCTCCCACCAATCCAGCACATTAAGCAGGATCAAAACCCTGTGCCATTGTCCTTTGCTTCTCATCAGCCCTCATTGTTCGCCATGTTCAGAGAGTCCAGTTGATGGATGGAGATAGAGACAGAGACCCACACTGGAGCACTGGACTGAGCTCCCAAGGTCCCAATGAGGAGCAGAAGGAGGGAGAACATGAGCAAAGAAGTCGGGACCACGAGGGGTGCACCCACCCACTGAGACAGTGGAGCTGATCTATTGGGAGCTCACCAAGGCCAGCTGGACTGTGACTGAAAAAGCATGGGTAAAACTGGTCTCTCTACTGAGTCATCTTAAAAAAGTTAGTTTCTCTCAGAATCTTGGTTGTTCTATGTTTTAACTGTCCTACAGGTAAGGTTATACTCAGTCCCACCTCACCCTGTCCTTCCAAAGAGTCTTGAACGGGCCTAGTGTCTCTCTCTTAGAATCCATGGTTTCCTAACCTTGATCCAGGTTACTGAAGAGGATAGGAGTAATTTACCATGCTCACCTCCTCAGGCTGTCCTACAGAGGTTGCATGGGGGAAGTTAGTATCTGTCTTTCAAAAGTTGTGCTGTGCTAAGCTTATCTATCCTCTGGAGGATGTTATAAGGGAACTGATGTGCTTTTCACCTTAGTTTGTACTATTGAGGAACTTGGTAGAAGCTGGTAGTCTGTCTCTCAGAATCCATGTTTTCTTAACATGGATCTTTTTTTACAAATAAAATTAGAAGTGACTTAGCCTACTTTATTCCTGACTATCACCCAGGGAAAAGAGCTGGAGGAAACTAGTGTCTGTCTCTCAAAATACATCTTTCTAGCACAGTCTGTCCAATAGAGGAGGTTAGAAGTGAACTAGTGTGATCATCATCCCAGTTTGTCTGTCCTACAGGAGAGGCTTGGATGAAATTAGTGACTGTATCTCAAAACTCTGCTTGTCCAAATTTTAATCTGTCCTACAGATAAAGGTTAGGGTGCAGTTGTATTTATTCCTACTCCATCCCATTTAAGAATCTTAGAAGCCTGGGGGTGGTGGTGCACACCTTTAATCCCAGCACTTTGGAGGAAGAAGCAGGTGGATCTCTGTGAGTTCAAGGCCAACATGGTCTACACAATATAGTTTCAGGAAGGTAACAAAGCTACAAAGAAATTCTGTCTCAAACAAACAAACAAAATATGTCTTAGAGGGTGCTTACGTCTGTGTCTCAGAATCCATGTTGGCCTAAGACTTATCTGCCCCACCGAGGAGGGCAGAAGTGAACTTGTGTAGTCTCCTCTTTACTCTGTCCTATGAAGGTGTGGAGGGATCTAGTGATTCACTCTCACAATCCATTTTGTGCTTACCCTGCTCTCTCAAATAGATAAGATTAATACTGAAATAGTATGCACTCTACATCAGTCTGTCCTACTGAAGTGGCTTTGAGGGAGTCACTTTCCGTCTCTCTGAATCAATTTTTTTTTTCCTAAATTGATCTCTCCAATGCAAGATGTCACAAGAGAACTACTGTGCTCTCTACCTAAGTATGCCTGATATGCTTGGCTTCAGGGAGCTGGTGTCTGTCTTGCAGTATCCATGTTGTCCTAACTTGATATGTCCTTCAGAGGATGATAGGAGTGACCTGGTATGCTTTCCACTTGTCTGACTAAGAAATGGTGGATGTAGGTCATGCATCCCTCCAGAGCTCCTCTTGTTCTAATCGTTATCTGTCTTATATAAAATATTAGATTGCACTAGAGTGTTCTCCATATCATTGCTTAATATGAAGGAGGAAAAGAAGGCAGCTAGTGTCTATTTCAGAATTCATGTCATTCTGTCCTTGATCTAGTGTATATATGAGCTTAGGAGTGAATCATTATGCTTTTTAATTAAGTCTGCCCTACTAAGGAGTCAAGGAGAGACTAGCATTCTCTCATTCAGAATCCATGTTGTCCTATCTTTGATCTTGCCTACATATGAGGTCGTGAGCAAACAAGTGTTCAGTTTCTCTGTCTTTCCTAGTTAAAAGTCTTTGAGTGGTCTAGTATCTGTCTCTCAGAATACATGTTGCCCTAACCTTATTCTGCCCTATTGAAGAAGACAGGGGTGAAGTAGTGTAGTCTCTATTTCACCATGCCCTACACAGGAGGCTTGATAGGATCCAGTGTCTATTTCTCAGAATCATTTTCATGCTAAACTTGACCTATTCTCCAGAGGAGGTTGCATGTGAAATACTGCGTTCTCCCACTCAGTCTGTTCTACTGACGAGGCTTGCAGGAATCTAGTGGCTATATCTTAGAACCCATGTTGTCTTAAGCTAGACCATTCCTACAAACTAGGCTATAAATGACTTAATGTGCTCTATACCTCAGTATACCCTACAGAAAAGAGCTGAGGTGAGCTAGTATCTCTCTCTCAGAATCCATATTATCCTAAACTTAATGAGCCCTATAGAAGAGGTTAAGAGCAAATTCCTCTGCTTTCCACCACTCTTTCCTACAGAAAAAGCATGAAGTGAGCTTGTGTAAGTATCTCAGAATCCATATTAAACAAACCATGATCTGATCAATGGAGGAGATTAGAAGTAAACTATAGTACTCACACTTCAGCCTGTCATACTGAGGAAACTTGGAGTCAATTATTTTTTCTCTTTCAGAATCCAGGTTGTCCTAAACATGACCTGTCCCACTTATAAAGCTAGGAGATAACTAGTGTGCACTTTACCTCAGTCTGTCCTAGGAAAGAGTCTTAGAGGGAGAGTGTGCACTTTACCTCAGTCTGTCCTAGGAAAGAGTCTTAGAGGGAGATAGTGTCCATCTCTCAGAATCTATACCATCCTAACCTTGATATGTCAAATTGAAATGGATAAGATTGCACAGGAATACTCTTCACTTCATGTCTTCCTGTAGAACTGTCATGGAGAAAGCAAATGTTTATCTGTAAGAGGACATGGTATGCTAAACTTTATCTGACCTCAAAAGGAGATTAGGAATGATTTAGTGTGTTCATCACCTCATTATTTTACTATGAAGAGACCTTGGTGAAAGCTAGTGTCTATCTCTCAACACTCATGTTGTCTTATGATCTTTTCTACAAAAAAGGATAGTTATGTCTAGCATGTACTAGTCTTCAAGAACTTCATAGAAAAGAACTTTCTTTCATTATCCCTGTTGCCCTTACTTTATCTGCCCTACAGAGCAGGTTAGAAGTTCAATACTTTACACTTTAATCTGTCCTACAAAGGAGTATTAAAAGAAACTAGTTTCTGTCTCTCAAAATACTTGTCATACTAAGTTGTTCTTTTCATCAGAGGAGGTTGGAAATAAACTAGTTTACACTCCACCTCAGTGTGTCAATAGAGAAGGCTGTGATGAAGATTGTACCTGTCTATTATAATCAATGTCATTCTTACCACATCTGCTCTATGGGAAAGTTGAAGAGGGAAGTAAAGGGCACTAAACCTCATTCCATTTCACTGAGGAGACATGGATGCAGCTAGTGTCTACCATTCAGAATCCATGTTCTCTTAACCTTGATCTTTCCTATGGATATGGAAAAGATTTACTTAGTGTGATCTATTGCACAGTACATATTTGGAAGATGAGTCTGAGAGAGCTACTCTCTGTCTCTTGGAAACCATGTCATCCTATTTTTGATCTGTCCTACAGAAAAGGAAAGAAGTATCTTAATATGCTCTATGGCTCTGTTTATCCTATACTAAAAAGCTGAAGGGAGCTAGTGTTTGTATCTTAGAATTAATGATGAACTAAGCTTGATCTGTCCTACAAAGGAGGTTAAAATAGAATTAGTTGCCTTCAAACAAAATCTGTCCTACAGAAGAAGCACAGAGAGAACTACTGTCATTCTCTCAAAAGCCATGTCATATAACCCTTGATCTGTCCAATGGAGGAGATTAGGGGTTAATTTATGAGTTCTCCATTTCTGCCAGTCACACAGAGTGATGAATCTTAGAGGGGATTAGTTTATGTACCACAGAATCCTAGATTGTCCTAACCTTAATCTGCCTCATGGATAAGGTTAGGAATGAATTAGTAAGAACTATATTACAATGAGTCTTAATAGTCTTGGGAGATCTAGTGTCTGTCCTTTAGAATTCATGTTGTCCTAACCTTGTTCTGTATAACTTAGTAGGTCTTTAGTGAACTAGTGTGCTCTCTAACTCAGTCCCTTCTACATAGTCTTTGAGGGTAATAGTGTCTTTCTTCAAGAATCATATTGTGTTAATCTTAATCTTTCCTATGGAAAAGGTCATAGATAAACTAATATTCTCTTAAATAAACTGTCACTGTAGATAGCTTGTGGGGAGCAATGCCTAGCTTTCAGAATCCATGTTGTATTAATGTTGATGTTTCCTACAGATAAGGATAGAATTGATATATGGTGCTCAGCACTTCAGTCTATCCTGCAGAAAAGAGCTGGAGGGAGTAATGTCTTTCTCTCACAATTTATGTTGTTTAAATGCCCTCTGTACAACAGAAGAGTTTGGAAGTGAAGTAGTATGTTTTACACAGAAGACCTGTAGGGATCTAATGTCTGTCACTCAGAAGATATGTTTTCCTTTATCTGTCCTATGGAAGATACAGGAATAAAACCATATGTGTCCCATATCTAGTGCAATCTATTGAGGAGGATTGTAGGAGCCTGGTGTCTGTCTTTCAGAATCCATATTGTCTCAACCTTGAGTTGTTCTCTCAATAAATACAACAGTGACTTAGTGTAATATACCCTTTCATATATACCATGGAGAAACACAGGATAAAGCTAGTATCAGGATCTCATATCCAAGTGGTCTGACCTTTGATCTGTCATAAGGAAAAGCATAGGAGTAACCTTGTGTGTTCTCCACCTCAGTCTGTCCTACAGAGGGAGCTTGAAGAGAGTTATCATGCAACAATGTAAAAAGTACTTCTGGACAATAAATAATTACAGATATGCAATAAAGACAAATCCAGACAAAAAAGACCTATAAATGTGCTACAGTGTTGGATAAATATATGTAGGCTTGGAAGAGAGAAGAAAAATAATAGTTATTAAAAACAAGTAAAGGGTTTAAAAATCATAAAGTTTTTAAAGAGACAGAGTACAGAAAAAAAATAAACCATGTGAAGATGGAAAATTCACAGAGTTTGGATTGTTTATATTATTTTGTCATCTTTAAATTTTTTGACTGCAGAGAGACTTTTGATTCTGGGGACTGCTAAGCTAAGCCAACATAGATATTTCAAAGGTATCTTGAATTCAAAATTTGAGTCTAAGGATATTTTGCTTTGGAAAAGAGGTTCTTCTTTTGTTTACACAGAAGATGATAGCCTGTGGATTGTTTCCAGACCAACATGGTTTGATGGATCAAGAACCCCTGAATGGTTGCTGCAAACACCTCCGCAAAGAAAATACTTCATCCAATAAACAGCAGGAAGAAGATTGGACAGAATTGCACTCATATTCCCAAATACAGCTTGTAAATGTTTCTTTACATTTAAAGGGGGATATGCTATTGAGATGGATACTTTACATTGGTATGGATCTTGTTTTATTTATAAAGATTTAAAGTCAATTTTGTTATATGTATATGTATTTCTGATCTTGATTAAGGTATGGTTTTGTGTAGTTCATTTAAAAATATAATGTATAATTAAGAAATATAGGTTAATAGATAATCATCTATAATAGTCAAACTCAAAGTAATGCTAATTAGATTTTCTAAATATACAGAAATGTAGTTCAGATGGATAGGTATTCTTCAAATCTTTCAGAGACCTTCAGAATGTGGCATTTAAATTATTTTAAGAACTTAGGACTTTTCTTGCAGCACCAAACTACTTCAAGAGGATGATGGGCACTGAAGAGACTCCTTATGGAGTTGGTTAGCCATTTGGGCAAGAAACTGCTCTTACCTGGACTGCTTTATGGTGTGCTGCAAAAACTGAACATGCAGAACTCACAGAGAAATGAAAAGGCTGATTCAGTAATTACACATTTATTAGAAATTATGTCCATCATGTGTAATTACTGAATTGACCTTTTCTGAGCTTCAAGCAGTTGCCCACTGAAAACCTGAATTCTAGAGGCTATGTCTAAAAATCCATTCTGTATTAACCTTGATCTGTAATGCAGGATGATTGGTAACTAGAATGCTCTCCACATCACTCTGGCCTGTGGAGATGGCTTGGTCAGAGTTAGTGGGTATATTTCAAATTTGTGTTTTCTTAACTTTGATGTATCCTACAAATAAGGATAGCATTGGCCGAGGTTGCCCTGCACCTCAGTCTCTTCTTTGGAAAATAACTGAAGGGAGTTAGTGTTTGTCTCTTACAATCCAAGCCATTCAGACACATTATGTTCAACAGAGCAGGATAGGAGTAAACTGGAGAGCTCTCCATCTCAGTCTGTTCTACAGAGGATGTTGGTAGGGAAGTAGTGGCTGTCTCTCAGAATCTATGATGCTTTGAGATGATTTGTCCTTACTGAGGATGTTATTAATAAAGTAGTGTACTCCCTATATCAGTTGGTTCTATTGAGAGGGCTAGAGACTATGTCGCATCTATCTCTCAGATACTAAGTGCTAGTAACCTTGATCTGTTCTACAGAGAAGGTTAAAAATAAACTAGTGTGCTCTACCTCACCCTGTCCTACAGAGGGGAATGGAGTGATTAACTATTCATCTATTAGAATCTATGTCCTCTTAATCTTGCTCCATTCTCTAGATATGGTTACAATTGAATTAGTATGCTTTCCACCATAGTCTGTCTTGCTTAGAGGGAATGGATTGAAGCAGTGTGTTGGTCTCTCATAATGTATCTCATGAAATTTATCATCTGTTTTATGGGGAAGATTAGGGATGAACTAATGTACTCTCTATTTCAGTTTGTCCTACTGCAAAGAATTTGGAGAGAGCTGGTTTCTCTCTCATAGAATCAAAGTTGTCCTCAACTTGATCTGTTTTATGGATAAATTAAGTACTTATTATTACTTAAACTAATTTAAGTAATTAAACTAATTACTAATTAGTTGACATGCCACCTCCGGCTGTCCGTGAAAGAGTCTCAATGAATCAAGTGCCTGTCCCTCAGAAGCTGTGTTTTCCTAATATTTATCTGTCCAACTAAAAAAAAATGGAGTGAAGTAAGGTGCTGTCCATATTATTTTGTCCTACAGAGGAAACTTGAAGGGAGCTAATGTCTGTCTTTAAGAATGAGTGGTATTTTTAGCTTCTTTGTCAAAAAACAGGTATTTATAGGTGTGGGAATTGAATGGTAAAAAGAAAGCATATTCAACAAATGGTGCTGACATAATCAAATGCCAACATATTGAAGAATGAAAATAGATCCATATCTATCCCCATGCACAAACCTCAAGTGTATGGATCAAAGACCTCAACATAAAACTAACCACACTGAACCTCATAGAAGAGAAAGTGGGAAATACACAAACACATTGGCACAGGAGACCACTTCCTAAATATAACCCCAGTAGTACAGATACTAAGAACAACAATTAATAAATGGGATCTCTTCAAACCGAGAAGCCTCTGTAAATAAAGGGCACAGTTAACAAGATAAAATTGCAGATTACAGCATGGAAAAGGATCTTCACACACCCCACATCAGACAGAGAACTGATCTCCAAAATATACAAAGAACTCAAGAAACTTGACATCAAAAGAAGAAATAATTCAATACAAAAACATAGTAGAGACCTAAACAGAGAACTCTTAACAGATGAATTTCAAAAGACCGAAAGACACTTAAGGAAATGCTCACCATCCTTAGCCATCAGAAAAATACAAATCACAAACAACTCTGAGATTCCAACTTACACCTGTCAGAATGGCTAAGATCAAAAACATTGATGACTTCTTATGCTGCAGAGGAGTCAGGTAAGGGGAACACTCCTCCATTGCTGGTGGAAGTGATAACTCGTACAACTGTGTTGGAAATCAGTATGTTGATTTCTCAGAAAATTATGAAAAATCTACCTCAAGATCCAGCAATACCATTTTTGGGTATATACCAAAAGGTTGCTAGTTGTTGTGATCCAGCTGTCCTCACTCCCCCTGACTGAAAGCAGAACTTCCTTGTGGTCTGTAATTGACAAGGATGATTGTGTTCTTTCTGGCCAGTGGGTCTCCACAGGAGTAGAGGTATAAAAGGTCGCCGGGCAAAATAAAGGTTGCTGTTCTTCCACCTGAAAAGAAGCCTCTGTTTCTCTATCCCGGCACCCCCCACCAGTCTTGGCTATCCAGGCTGCGCTGGCTGCAGCAGATGCTCAACCATACCACAAGGACATGTGCTCAACTTTGTTCATAGCAGCATTATTCATAATACCCAAAACCTGGAAAAAACCTAGATGACCCTCAAAATAAGAATGGATAATGTGTACATTAACATATTGCAGTACTACAGAGTAGAAAAAAATGACATCTTGATGTTTGCAGGCAAATGGATGGATCTAAAAAAACATATTGAGGGCTAAAATGATGGCTCAGAGGTTAAGAACACTGACTATTCTTCCAGAGGTCCTGAGTTCAATACCCAGCAACCACATGGTGGCTCACAACCATCTATAATGAGACCTGGTGCCCTCTTCAGGTCTGTAGGCACACATGCAGACAGAACACTGTATACATAATACATAAATAAATGAATAAGTCTTTAACAAACATATTGAGTAAGATAACCCAGACCCAAAAACACAAATATAGCATGTACTCACTCATAGGTATCTTTTAGATATAAAGCAAAGAAATAACAGCCTACAGTCCTCAACCCCAAAGAAGCTAGACAAGAAGACCCTAAGGGAGACATATTTACATCTGCATATGAAGGAGAAAAATACAAGATCTCCTGAGTAAATTGGGGGTGTGGGTGTCACAGGAGACGGTAGAAGAAGAGAGGGGAGGAAGAGGGACAGGGAGAAATGTATAGCACTGTGAAAACAATAAAAAAGAATCAGTGGTGTGAGGAGTTTGATGGGGAAAGTTATGAGGGAGCAGGTGTGCTCTCTGCCAGTCTTTCATAACAAAAGAAGGCTTGGTGGGAGCTAGTGCCTGTCTTTCAGAATCTCTTTTCTTAAATTTGATCTGTGTTACAGGTAAGGAAGGATAGGACTGATCAAGACTTCTCTCTATCACGATGCAAAAAGCTAGAGGGAAATAGTGTCTATCTATCGGATTTCAATTGTAGTGATCTTGATCTGCCCTACAGAAGCAGTTAGAAGTGAACTAGTCTGCTCTCCATCTCAGTTTTTCCTACAGAAGAGGCTTTTACAGAGCTGGTGTCCATCGCTCTCCAAATCTTCCTAATTTGGTATGTCCTACTGATGAGTTTAAAAATATACTAGCTTCTTGTAAACCTTAGCTTATCTTATAGAAGAGGCTTTGGCAGAGCTAGTCTGTCCTTCAGAATAAATTTTATTCTAACTCATTCTGTTTAACAGAGTAGGAAAGAAGTGAAGTAATATGCTTTTCAATTTAGATTGTCCTATGGATACTCTTAGAATTAGTGCTTTCCTCTCATAAGCCATGTAGTCCTAACTTTAATCCTGACTCACAGTAAGTTAGGAATGAACTATTGTAATATCCACATCAGTCTTTCCAAGAGAGGATGCTAGGAGGGGCTAGAGTCTGTCTTTCAGTATTCATATTGTCCTAAATTACTCTTTCCTATTGAGGAGGACAGACATGAACTAGTTTACACTCCAACTCAGTCTGCCCTACTAAGGATGCTTGAATAGAGCTAGTGTCTCTCTAACAAAATATTTGCTGTCCTAACCTCCATCTGTTCTACAGAGGAGAGTAGGAAGATTAGGAGTGAACTAGCATAATCTCCACAACAGTCTGTCCCATGGAATGGGGATTGGAGGAAACTAGTATCTGTCACTCAGACTCCATGTCATCCTAACCTTAATCTGTCCTATGTAAGAGGTAAAAAAAAAACAAATAAGGTAGTCTACTTCAATTTGTACTAATTCTTTCTTGGAGAACATTTCTCTTTATCAGCATCCAGAGTTTCCTAAGCTTGATTTGTTATACTGATGAGGTTAGGACTAGACTACCATGCATTCGACCTCATTGTGTGAATCTTGGATGGAGTTAGTAGTTGTTGCTCTATATTCATTTAGTCCTTAACTTGATATGTTCTGAAGAGTGAGTTATGAAAGAACTAGTAGGTTCTCTACCTCAGTATGCTCTAAGGATAAAGTTTGGAGGAAGCTAGTGTCTATTTCTCAGAATTCATGTTGTCCAAACCTCCTTGATATTTCCCCTAAATAACATTAGAAGAGAACCATTGTGCTCTCCTTCTCAATATATCCTACCAGGGGTCTCAGAGAAAAAGCTAGTGTCTGTCTCTCACAATCCTAACTTGATCTATACTAAAAAGCACAAATAGTGTGCATTTAAACTCATTGTATCCCACAAAAGAGGATTGGAGGGAGCAAGTTTATGTTTTTTTGTCCTAAATTGTTTATCCCAATGGAGTATGTTAGCAATGTTATTTTGTAATTCCCATCTCAGCATCTAACAGAGGAGTCTAAGTAAAATTAGTGTCTTTCTGGATCCATATCATTCTAACCTTCACCTGTCCTATTGAGGAGTTTAAGAATGAACTAGTGTGATCTTCAGTTCAATCTGCCCTACAAGGAAGTTTATATGAATCTAGTGTGCGTTTGTCAGAATCTGTGTTTTCCTAACTTGATATGCTCCATGGAAGATGTAAGTAATGAATTACTGTTCTCTCCACCTCATCATGTCATGTGGAGGAAGCTTGGAGGTAGCTATTGTTTTTCTCTCAGTGTCCACTTTGCCTGGTCCTTGTTCTGTAATAAGAATATGGTAGGAGTGAACTAGTGTGTTATTCATCTCAGTCTGTTCTATAAAGAGTGCCTGGAGAGAGCTACTTTCTGTCTCAGAATGCATTGATTTCTAACCTTGATCTGTCATAAGTACAAGTTATATTCCAATGTGCTCTCCATCTTAATGTATCTTACAAAGAAGACTTAGAGGAAGCTTGTTTCTGTCTCTCAGAATACCTGTTTTCAGCCCCTTTCTCTATCCAAAGTAGGAGGATAGGGGGTGACCTAGTGTGCTTTCAACTTCAGTCTTCCTAGAAGAGGTTTGATGGGAGCTGGTGTTTTTCTCTCAGAATCACAATTGATCTCTCCTGTAAAACACTGTGTCCAGGACACCTTAAACTTTATCAGTCCTGTGGAGTTTTAATAGGAGTTAACTAGTATGCTTTCCACTTCAGTCTGTCTTTCTGAAGAATTTTGGAGGGAGAGAGTTTCTCTCCCTTCAAAGTCCAGGTTTTCCAGAGCTTGATATACCCTACAGATAAGGAAAGGAATGAACTAATGTGCACTCCAACTTCTTCTGTCCTACCAAAGAGGCTTTAAGGAACTTGCATCTATCTCCCAGAATGCATGTTCTTAGCCTTTCCTATTAAACAGGTTATGAGTGAACTACTGTGTTCTATAACTCAATATGTCCCAAGAAGAAGGCTTGGGGGGGAGTTCCTGTCTGTTACTCAGAATCCATTTCATCTTATGTTTTATGTCTTACGGAGTGGGATTAGAGTGAACTTGCGTGTTCTCCACCACAGTATTCCTATAGAGCATGATTAGAGGGAGCTATTGAGTTTATCTCAGTATCCATATAGTTCTAATCTTAAACTGTCCTCTGAGGGAAGTTGGTAATTAACTAGAATGATCTCCACCTGCCCAGACTACAGGTGAGGCTTGGAGGGAGCTGGTCTCTGTCTTCTAAAATCGACATCACGCTAACCTTTATTTGTCCTATGTATGCATAATTACACATAGTATAACTAGGAGTGGAGTGAGAAGCCTACTTCAGTCCTCCCTCCCAAAAAGTCTTGAAGGAACCCCGTGTTTGTTTCTCAAAATCCACCTTCATCTGTACTGCAGATAACTACAAGAGCATCCTAGCATGTTCTACACCTCCACTTTATCCTATGAAAAAGAGCTAGAACAGTAGTTTTCAACCTTTCTCATCCTGCAACTATATATATATATATATATATATATATATATATATATATATATATATAGTCATGATCCTCAAACATAGAATTTCTTTCATTGTTACTTATTAATTGTATTTTTTTGCTATGGTTATGAATTATAATATAAATATCTTAGTTTCCAATTGTCTTAATTGACCCTTGTGAAAGGGTCACTTGACCCTCAAAACGGGTGGAAACCCACATACAGAGAACCACTATACTAGAAGGCACTAGCTTCTGTTTCTGATTCCAAGCTCTTATAACCATGATCTACTCTACAGTGTAGTTTCAAAGTGTTCTAGGTGGATAGGAGTTACCTCATGAACTCTCAATCTCAGACTGTCCTTCAAAGGAGAATTGCAGGGGGTTTGCTTTTGTCTTTTGAAATTGATGTTATTCTAATGTAATTGGGTATACGGAAGTAGTTACAACTGAACTACTGTGTGCTCCACCCCAGTAAGCCCTACAAAGTATGCTACGAAGGTAGATTTTTCTCACTATTTATGTTGCCCAAGCCTTTGCCTGTGCTAAAAAGAAGGTTAGAAATGAATTATTGGTCTCTCTAGTTCATTTTGTCCTATGTAGGTGGTTTGGAAGGAGGTACAGTCTGACTCTCAGAATCCACATCTTTCCAACCTTAATCTGTCCAATAGAGGAGGTTGGATGTGTCCTATGAAGGAGACTTGGGAAAAGATAGCATCTGTCTCATAGAACCCTTGTTGTGCTAACCTTAATCTGTCCTATGTTTAAGGTCAAGAAAAAACATGTGTTCCTGCACCTCAGTCTGTCCTGTATAGGAAGGTTTAGGTAGCTCATGTCTGTGTATCAGAACCCATGTCATCCTATCCTTCATCTTTAAAGGAGGACAGAATGAGCTAGTGTGTTCCCCACCTCACTTTACCATACAGAGGAA
Organism: Microtus oregoni; assembly: GCF_018167655.1. NCBI lineage: Eukaryota > Metazoa > Chordata > Mammalia > Rodentia > Cricetidae > Microtus > Microtus oregoni. The sequence continues at coordinate 10,503 of NW_024544423.1, read as the reverse complement.
GCATGTAAGATGCTGATTCTTTTTGCTGTGTTATAATATTTTACTGCTACCTGCTGCATTGAAAAATTTTTTGCCTTTTATTTCTTTATCTAGCAAACAGAACAAGCCTGATCAAGACCTATAGACTTTATCATTTTCTATATCAAACTACTATGTAAACATATAAGAAATTATAAGGAATAGATAAATAAATTATTTTTTAAACCCGTTTCTTCAGTTGTTCTTACATATATATGTATATGAGCGTAAACATACACACCCAAGAACAATGAAGCACATACACTTCTAAATACAAAAACACAATGCTATTAGTCCTTATCATGTTAGTTGCATGTATATGTTTTCAGGGCTGACCATTTGGTATCAGATAATCAATTGTTGTGCCCTTCCCTAGGGAACATTGCTATTCCTACTCTTAGCACACCTTACTTGCATATAGTTCTTTGTTTATGGTTGAAACCTCAAAGAGTTTCTCCCCCTTCAAGTTAGCATTTCTACTGGTATTCTCCTTGTCCAGGTCATGTTTAGGTCATGAATTTGAAAGAGAAGGGGGAGGGTTTAGGTTAGGAAATGGAAAGTGGAACTGACATAGTCCTATTCATCTCAAACAATTAAAATTTATTTTTAAGAAAATAGTTTATGCTGTTACCATTAAAAATATCTTTCCTAGCATGGAATGCCTTACATTATGTACCTTTAAAAATTTGCTATTCAGGTTTTTTTAATATGCTTGAAACTAAATTTTTTCTTCAAACATGAGATCTCTTTAAGGACACAGTGACATTTTCTTATCTTCATTATCATTCAGCCTAAAAATATATCTCTCAGTATTAAATATTAAATATTCTTTTTGGAGAGTTTAGTCCTTTGGAAAAGCAGAATTTACCAATGAGATCCCCCAACTTATCCACTAAATAACATTAACAGGATCAGACTGAATAGATTGCTCAATAAGAGTGCTTGCTTCTTTCCCAGAGGACATGAAGTCATTCCCAGCACCCATGTTGCATGACTCACAGCTGCTTGAAACTGCATCTTTCAGTGAACTAGTGCCCTCGTCTGGCCTCTGAAGGTGCCTACACATACATGAAATACACTCAAGCAGATACATACTTATATAAATAAGTAAAATGAACAAGAAAATAATCTTTAAAAAATATATTGACAGAAGAACCATCTTACCCTACAGGGAAATGCTATGAAGAATTCCCTGAAGTGTACTTAGGTCCTTATTTAACCATAAGCCTAAGCCTTTCTGAAGTACATTATTGGTAACCTTTTGTATATTCAGATCTTTTTGTATATTATCGCATATAATCTCTAATCTGACTGCAGATTCAATCAATTCCAATGATCTACAAACAATGTGCATTATAGAAATTTCAAATCCATTCAGAAATATGATAAAAATGCCTTCACCAGGATATTAACAGGTTCTGATCAGAACTTATAGAGAGGGTCCTTAGGGTTAACAATTATTAACTCCTAGAAAGGAGTTAGAAAGATTTTTTCCCTATACTTTTAGCTTCTCCTCCAGCCACCAAACTTTTAAAAATTTCCAACTGGACTCATAATGTTCGTTTGTTTGTTTCATGACAATGTTTTTCTGTAGCTTTGGAGCCTGTCCTGAAACTAGCTCTTAGGCTGGCCATCAGGCTGGCCTTGAATTCACAGAGCTGTGCTTGTCTCTGCCTCCAAGTGTTGGGATTAAAGGTGTGCACCATTACCACCTGGCTAGATTCATTACTCCTAAGTAAACCATACAAAGGAAATTCTTCTTAGGAAATCCTCCCAAAGCCCCTTAGGAAAGTTGACATATAAGTCTTTAAATAGTTACCTTCTAAATGTTTTGAGGATTTCAATTCTGGGGATGACTCTTAGGTAGCTAGACAAATATTAATAGGGTTAAAAGATATTGAGGATGGAACTCTTCCTTATAATCAGCAGCTTATGAAATAAGAAACCTCAATTTCAGGTCTTTGGTAAATGAATTGGATCTGAATCTGAATCTCTCTTTTACCCTTGGTGGAGACATGATTTTTCTATACCATTGAGAAAATTAAAATCACACTATCTTGTTTTGACTTTCTGGTATACAATAAAGATAAATCACTTTCTTCTTTAGGAACCATCAATTCAAATCAGTTTCTCAATCACTTTGGCAGGAAAATGTACATCAGGAAAGCTGTTTGTTTGAGTAACTTTGAGAAATAGTATAACACTTACTTAAAAAATATAGGTTGGTACAATTGTCCTTTTGTCCAATGTCAATTCTCACCCCTCCAATGCTTGCACTATAAAATTGCCTCTCTGACTACCGTTGACTCTCATCCCATGATAGTTTTTTCCTCTTTGAGAACTACCCATTTTTATCATCAGGTGTATCTTATTTTATTTCATAATAAATTCTGACTCTCTTCTCACCTGGATCCTTTCAACAAAGATCACATGTAACAAGGAGCAGAACTAGACCAAAGGGAGATCTCAGTAACATAATGGATAACTTTTTCTTAAACCACATCCTGGGATAGGAAAAAGGAGTTAGCATGGAAATTTAAATTCATTTTTAAGGTTATTATAATTTAATGTTTATATTTTGTATATATTTCTTATCAATTATCATTTTTGTGTAAAAGTATAACCTGACTTCCTTTCAAGTTCACTGTAGTGGACATTGTGTTTGAACATAAACCTTTTCATTCCCAAGGTCTCTGTGCTTTGCTGTCTCTGTTCTATATAGCTTACTCACTCAATTATTGAAATCAGGGCACTGAATGACATTCCTAAGAGTGCCAATGACAATCACCTTGGAACAGAAAGTCCAACCATGTTTTTTTTTCTCTAGATAAACAATATTAACATCTGTCAAAGACAAAGAGGCAGGTGATTCATGAAAAAGCATCAAGCAACTGTAAGGAACCTCTTGAGAACTAAACATGCAATGTATAAAAAGATAGTTATTGATGGCTCATTCAAAATACATAAATGCAGATACACTGTGGCAGAGAACAAGTAGGTCAGGGATAGGACAAGCTGGATGTTTCCTGTATTACTTAGAAACATGTTCAAAAATTATAAAAAGAAAATGAACAAATATGGTGTGTGAACATGCTTCCAGGCGTGAAGTCTCCCACTTGAAATGAAAATAGGAAAGAGCCACCAAGGAGCACATAAGCCAATCCTCAATATTTTTGTTTATCTGCTAATATGTACATGAAGAGCAAGATCAATATTTCTTCAGGCCCTTAATGTGAAGCATGTGGCTGCATTAATGAGCATGAACTGATGATGCAAAATCAATAGCTCAATCTATCCTTAACTGACTGTACTGAAGCTGTGGAAAGCTTTCTTTTGTTGTACCTATGAAAATCAGCCTGTATACCTTGTTAAATGTGTGGATCAGAACCAATCAGACTACTTTTTACAGTCAGTTTTGCTGAATCTCTCACCTGGAAACCTGGTCTGGATGGGACTAATTAAGCCCAGCTGCAGCATGACACCTGACAAAGATGCTTACTTTGAGTTTGCCCTTGAGTTGAGCCTTACCACAAGGAAAATTTATATTCTGGCCTTCTTTGGAAACAAGAGTGGTATAGAAAAATGGGAGACTTGGTGAAAAAGAAAAGGGAACAAAAATAGATAAATACACGTGACAAAAGATAACCTGTGTGGGTATTCTGGGAAGCTGAAGTCCAGTGGAATTCATTAAAAAAAATAAACAATTAATTTGGGAGTCATTTAAAAGAACAGTTAATGACAAGACCAAGGTAGATATTTCTTGGAGGAAATATTACATGATATAATCATATGTAGAATGATGCTGTATAACTTGTACATATGAAAGTATTGTATTTTAAAATAATATATTTTATATATAATTATGTATGTATATATGCACCTTTCCCACATGATTATAACTTTATTTGAAAAATTATAAATTAATTTATTAAACTTTATTATCTAAGAAAATAAAACAATTGTTTTGTCATTGTGAAAACTAGAACACTGTCTGGACTATAGTAAAGCTGCTTAGTTTACTATGTTATACTGTTATTTATATGAATGCCCACAGAATTGTTCCATAATTCAAAGAAATTGCTTTGCTGCTCTATATAGAAAAAAAAAACTCTCTTTTGATGTTCTGAACACTGAGTTATTGAACTCACTAGATGCCCACCCCCTTTTTTGCTATGGTTACTAAAATGCTTAATGTTTCTTTTAATCCTCATCAGAAAGAAAACGTCCATGATATCATGATGTTTGCTATGGAAGCTTATGTTTCATATGACAAATGTTTACCTGTACATTATTTATCTGAGAATGGTGATCTCACTAAAACCACTTGCATAAAATTTGAAACCACTTTGAGTTCTGTAGTCTAGGCTCAAACTTATTTCTGCTTCTATTGAAATCTATCAGCCCCCTTATTAGCAAAGTCATGAAATAATCTGGTTGTTTTGGAGTCTAAGTATAAAATGTGTTCATTTTTGTTCCTCCTTCAACCACAGCCATATGTAACTAAAAAATTAGAAAACTCCTAGCCATGGTGTTTAAAGCATGTAATCCCATTATTCTGAGAACTGAGACAGGAATACCTACCTAGAGATGCCCTATCTCACATAAGCAGGTAAATATATGATGATATGCTTAGTCTGTTTCAATAAATACTTAGATCGATATTGTGAACACCATTTTTCCTAGTAGACAGGTCATATTGCAATAAAATACATCATTAGTGTCTAAATCAATACTTAAAAAAACAATTTAAATTTCAAATTTACCTGTGACTGTGGATGAGAGCATTCAAAGCTAGGCCATCAGACCAGCTGGTGGTGAAGTTGATGACGTTAAGCTGTGGATAATTGTGCGTTGACTGTCGGACCCAGCTCAGAAGAATCTTTTCAGTGTTGGTTTGCTGCAATCCAGCCATGATAGTTTTCATCACATTTTTGACCTGTTTGTTAAAGAAATTTTCAATAAAAAGCACATACCCCCAAACAAGTACTCCTCACATTTTTAAAATAGTAATGCCTCTGGTTCTTTTTTTTTTTTTTTTTTTTTTTTTGGTTTTTCGAGACCGGGTTTTGACTCTGGTTCTTGAGGAAGGTTGTTTCCTAATTTTTTGAGACATCGCCACACTGACATCCAAAGGGGCTGTACCAGTTTGCACTCCCACCAGCAATGCAGGACTTTTCCCTTTACCCCAAACCTCTCCAGCATAAGTTGTCGTGAGTGTTTGTGATATTGGCCCATTCTAACAGGTCTAATATGGAATTTCAGAGTTGTTTTGATTCAAATTTTGCTGATGACTAAGGATGTTGATCATTTCCATAAGTGTCTTTTAGCCACTTTAGATTCCTCTGTTGAGAGTTCTCTGTTGAGGTCTGTACTCCATTTTTTATTGGATTATTACCACTTTTGATAATAATAATTACCCAAAGGATGCTCAACTATACTACAAGGACATGTGCTCAACTACGTTAATAGCAGAATTGTTTGTTTGTCTTAGCTATAATCTAGCAACAACCTAAATACCCCTCAACTGAAGAATGGATAAGGAAATGTGGTACATTTATACAATGGAGTACTACACAGGAGAAAAAAATAATGGCATCTTGAAATTTGCAGACAAATGGATGGATCTAGGAAACATCATATTGAGTGAGGTAACCCAGACCCAGAAAGACAATTATCATATGTACTCACTCATAAGTGGTTTTTAAACATAAAGCAAAGAAAACCAGCCTACAAATCACAGTTCCAGAGAACCTAGACAACAATGAGAACCCTAAGAGAGATGTACATGGATCTAATATACATGGGAAATAGAAACAAACAAGACCACCTGAGTAAATTTGGAGGATGGGGACTATGGGAGAGGGAGCAAGGAACTCAGGACCGCGAGGGGTGCACCCACACAGTGAGACCATGGGGATGTTCTATTGGGAACCACTAAGGCCAGCTGGCCTGGGTCTGAAAAAGCATGGGATAAAACTGGACTTGCTGAACATAGCGGACAATGAGGACTACTGAGAACTCAAGAACAATGGCAATGGGATTTTGATCCTACTGCATGTACTGGCTTTGGGGGAGCCTACACAGTTTGGATGCTCACCTTACTAGACCTGGATAGAGGTGGGTGGTCCTTGAACTTCCCACAGGTCAGGGAACCATGATTGCTCTTCGAGCTGATGAGGGAGGGAAACTTGATCATGGGAGGGGGAGGGAAATGGAAGGCGGTGGTGGGGAGGAGGCAGAAATCTTTAATAAATAAATAAATTAAATAATAAAAAAATAAATAAATAGAGATGTCAAGAAAAAAAAAGAAAAAGTAATTTTGTACTCTCACCTTCCAAAACTACAAGCTAAATAAACCTCTCTCTCTCTCTCTCTCTCTCTCTCTCTCTCGCTCTCTCAATAAGTACCCAGACTCAGGTGTTTTGTTTTCATAACAGAAAAGGACTATACCAGGGAAATGAAAGGCATGTTTGTCAAGGTGAGTCTTACCTGTTGATGGCCTGTTTTACTGGACAAATATGGAAATCTGTATGCTTATTATACTTATTCTCCAATTGACAGTACTATTAAATTGAAACACAAACATATGTGTGTATGTCTGTTTGTGTGTGTGTGTGTGTGTGAGAGAGAGAGAGAGAGAGAGAGAGAGAGAGAGAGAGAGAGATTATAAGCAATACACTTCATTGAATCAGCATTAACTCTAATTGAAATTGGTTAGGAATCAATTCGGTGTGATTGTTGTCTGAGAAATATGTTCAATATCATCTTTAGAGTCTAGCATACTAAAATACTGTTATGAGACTTGCTCTTTTTATAACTTTCAATAGACTTAAAAAGACAGGGTATAAAATATTAGACTTATTTTTAGTCAATAGTAAGATAAATCACTAGTGTTTACAAATAGAAAAGCAGTTTTAGTAAGAAAATGTTTGCTTATAATAACAAAAATCCCTTCAGAATGATGTAATTATATATATTGCATATGTTTTACACACACATATGCAATAATTGAATAAAAAGAGGGTAACAATTTTGGAGTTGAGGAAACACAGTAGGGGCTGGATGGAGCAAAATGAAACTAAAAGTTAAGTCATTCTATAATTTAAGGACAATATTTTTCTTTATAATGCATATTATTTTTTCCTTTCTATTAGATTACTATATGAAATTCAGCAAGTTACCTATCCATTTAATCACCAGATTATTTATCTCCAGAAAGAAGATTGTTTTCACAACATTCCAAAATACAGTGAACTAAAAATACCCTAGATCCATTTTGTAACTTAAAAGATAATGCCTATTATACTAACTAACTGCACCAACTAGCTTTATATCTGGGAAGAGAGAACCTCAATTCAGAAATTGCCTTCCTACGATCAGGTTACTGGCAAGCCCTTAAGACATTTTTCTTTTAAAAAAAATAGTGATTTATTTGGGTGGGCTCATGCTGTTGTAGGTGGGACTATCCCTGGTCTTGTGGTCCTGGGTTCTGTAAGAAAGCAGACTGTTCAAATAGTACAAGCCACTGAGTTGCATGCTTCTATGCCCCTGTCATCAGCTCCTGCCTCTAGTTCCTTTCCATGTTTGAGTTTCTGTCCTGACTTCCTCCAATAATAAACAGTGATGTGAAAGTGTAAGCCAAATAAACTGTTTCTGCCCCATAAAGCTTTAGCCATGGTGTTTCACAACAGCAATAATAACTCACAGACACTGACTGGACTGAAAATGTTTACCTGTTGAAATTTTTAAAAATCGACAAGTTAACAATATGTAAAAGAGGAATATGCGTGCCTAACAGCTATAGATGCATGCTTTATTTTCCTTTTATCAATTGCTTTCAGCACAATTGTTTCCTAGTCTTGAATAGTTACAAATATTATTTAGAAATTTATTGAATTTCAAACTTTCATTCCCCTAAGTAGTCTGATAAAAATGCACATTCTAAACATTTTTATAAATTTTAAGAATGAAGTGATACTTCATTTCAGGTTTTTTAATCTACAGAATCATTTAAGTGACTATTCTTTTTCTTTTAAAAGCTAAAAATGGATCCATTATTAGATACTTGCAAGAGTAGGTAAGTAAATATGATTAATGCTTACCTACATAGTTTTCCTTTGTGTAAACCTAAGGTATGTGTGCACAAAAATGTGATGTGACAATATATATGCAATCATTATGCATCAATGTGAAATATAAATATATTTTGGGTTGGATTTTTTATCTATGAAGAGATTAACATATATTTGCCTTTGCAGTAAATACATATTTTAACAACTCATATTAGTTGTCTTTTTATGAACTGTTGAATGTAAATTATGGGGTATAATATAAAATCTGATTTTAAAACACTTATAAAGTTAGAGATGATATTTGAAACATGGTGATAGTTTGAATGTATGAAATCTGTGTAGATGTGTGGCACAATCTGCTGATAACTCTCTCTATCTCTTAGAGCTGGATTCTCCACAATTTTGTCACTCATCTCTGACCTACTACCTATTTACCTAGTTACTCTATAGATAAGTAGGTCAAATAATCATATACAATATATAATCTTTCACAGCATATTCTAATATTATGACATTCATGACCCCCAGGTACAACCATTTGTAGATGTATGCTTTGTGTACTTTGTTGAAGCAGAGTTGAAATAAGTCATTAATGGCATATTGGTGATGATGGATTTTCTCTGATCAGGCAAGCCTCCAATGATGAATGGAATTCATTTGCAAAATGCTTGACCAGACTGTCCTCTATGTGTATAATGTTTAAGGACAAAACAATATTCAATCCAAAATGCTTTTAGCATCATTGTGTGTCTAATTCAGCTTATCAGGCTCAGCCTCATTGGCATCGCTTCTACTAGAGCAAAATATTACTGAGAGAAAAAGAAAGAGTAATATGTATGTATAATTATTGTTTCTCCCTTTCCTACATAAAAATTGTTGCCAGGAAATCATTAAGATGGCTAGAAAGATGAACTGGGAATCAGAAAATAATCTTTTCTTCAAGACTCACAGTGCTTATGAAAGTATCAACTGAAACAAATATGTAAATATTTGTTAATTGGAATGCAATCATGACTAAGAAAGGAAGGGTAGATGCGTAGATGATGGCTTGGGCACAATTTTAGCCTGTGAAAGATTCTGAATTCCATCTTTAACAGTGAAAAAAGGCAATGGCAAAAGTGACAGTGTTACCTAGCTAGGTAAACAACGTATAATGTACAGAAAGCTGTACCAGCAAAGATTCCCCTTCGAGGAACAGTTTGTTACTCAGCTGTTATCACACAGACTCCTGCTGTTAGTCTCCTGGGCAGCTACCTGAATTTCAGAGCCCTGTCACCAACGGTCACAGCTTTTCTGCTGTCACACATCTCCATTGCTGATAAAATGGAACAGAATAAACTATCAGCCATCTGAACTTCAGTTAGGTCACTGTTGGCCAGATTCACCATGGTGTTAAATAAAGCCACTTAGATTCTCTGTCACCATGAGGCTATAGCTCCTTTTCTTTCAACTCCTGCCACCACTGTTCTCAGTCTCCAGAGCATGAATTAATAAACATGTGTCCAGCACAGGTTTGCCCACTTAAACTACTTCCCTAAATGTATCCCTCTTGAGAATCAGGCAATGAAGAGATGTGTCATCCTGATGAGGAACAGGGCAAGAACTAATTTGCACAGTTTGGCAGGACTTTGCAGAAAGGACTTTCAGCAGCAGAAAACATGGCACTCTCTGGTAATTGGATGTTGAAGTAATATTAAAAATAAATATACCAATGTGAATAACACTTAGAATTAAGAATTATCCTTAGCTTAGCCATCAGAGGTAGGTACCTGATTTAATATCACATGAGCACATATTATATATCCTTTAATTTATTATAAAGTCAAGTTCTTATTATGTAACACTACCTGGCCTTGATCTCATAACTCTCATTGTCAGCCTTCTGACAACAGGGATTATAGGAGAGCACCACCATGGTCAGATGACATCAGAAATTTTTTCAAAGCCACTTATTTCAGAATGTATATATTCAGTTTCTTTTCAGGATAAGAGTTGTATATGAAGTGGAGACTAGAAAGGTGATGATGGAGAAGTAAGTTTGACATTCACAAGTTTCACAAGTCCAACATTATTTATAGCAGTATTAAAAACATAATACATGGCGTTGGAAGAAAATATTTACATATATGCATTTGCTTTAATGCTATTCACAATTGAATAAATCTATAAAATATATTATATTGACCAGAGTCTGCTTTTATTTTTTCTGAGATATTGAAACTTCACTATTTAGTATAAAAACACATATATGATCTTGGTGAGAGAATCTTTTGGGATTCAAGGATGAATGAAGAGTATTGAGCAAGGGAATTTTTAAGGATTGTTAAGTGGTTTTAAGAAAATGTGTCAGCATGCTAGGAGAGGTGATGTAAGTAGGAAGAGAATGCAAGAGTCTGTATACTTGCATTCACAA
>NW_024544422.1:0-32321 GCF_018167655.1 Microtus oregoni | reverse complement strand
TCCATAGTGACTGTGGAAGTTTTCACTCTCACCAGCAATGGATGAGAGTTCTCATTACTCCACATCTTAGCTAGCTTGGACTGTTATTTGATTGATCTTAGCCAGCCTGGTGAGTGTAAGATGAAATTTCAAAATACTTCTGACTTTCATTTCCCTAGTCACTAAAGATGTTAAACATTTCTTTAAGTACTATCTATTTGGGTTTTCTCTTTTGAGAATTCTCTGTTTAGATTTGTACCACATTTTAAATGGAGTGATTTGTTTTCATGATATCTAGTTTTTTGAGTTATTTATGTATTTTATATATTATCCTTATAGTGGATGTGGAGTTGATAGCAATTTCTCATTTTGTAGGCTGCCACTTTGTCTGAATTATGGCATCTTTATTCTATACTGAAGCTTTTGAGTTTCATGTGATCCCATTTATTAATTGTTGGTCTTAGTGGCTATGCTAATGGTGTTCTGTTTAGAAAGTCTTTTTATGTATCAGTGAGTTCAAGGCTATTTCCCCACTTTCTCTTCTGGCAGGTTTAGTGTATCTGGTTTTATGTTGAGGTCTTTGCAGCATTTGCAATTGAGTTTTGAGAAGGGCAGAAAGTATGAATCTATTTGGTTTCTTTTGCAAGTAGACATCCAGTTTGTCCAGCACCATTTGTTGAAAATGTTCTCTTTTCCAGTTTACTAGAATTTTTTTAAAGTAATGAATAGACAGATATCCCAAGCTTGTTTGGTTCTATAATAGTATGTTACTAATTTGTTAACTCAATAGTTTCTGATAGTAATCATACCTACACATTATAGCACTTGTGGGTTCTAATATTTTGTTGAAATTAAAAATTCATTTAATCAGTTTAATATTACACTATTACAAAACCTAACCTGACCAATATACCTATGTCCTATTATTCCAATAATTTATTCCTTGCTACTTATAGTGTATTGTTACTAAATGTGCTATAAAGTTTAAATGCCTAATTCAATCAAACCCAAATATATGCTAATCATGTCACATATTCATGATGTATTCTATTTAGCTGTATATAAGTAAAGTTAGCTTGTTTAACACCCAGTCAACTGAAGTACTATGAATTCACTCAGGAAAATACCATGTTTTGCTTTGGTCAAAAGTATTAAATTGCTGCTACTTCTGAGATTCTTGGTTGAAAATTAGGGTGAGGAATAAAACAAATGCCTTAAGAAATATTTAGAAGTCAGGACTGTTTATAGTAATAAAGTATGTTATTCCTTATTTATGGGGTCTCACAGATTATTTATTTATGCACCAGCATTTATAAATACAGGTAGAAATCTTATATTTAATGTTTGAATTTGTGCATAAAACCATAATCATTGAAATATCTATGGGGTGCCATATGAGATTTGAATAATTGTGTATAATGTATGATTTGTAAATTAGGGAAATACATAGCCCTTTAAACATATATCATTTGTTTATGTTAAAAGTTTTCAAAACTATTTCTTCTAACTTTTTAGGGAAAGTAACTGGGGAATTTCTATGTCTAGTACTATAATGAATAAGAAGTACTATAACAATCTTGCGATATAAAATACAGTTCTGCTGAAAAACGTTTACATTTAAAATTTGTAGAGAAAACCTGAGTCTATTTAGACAAGAAACAGGCAAGATGACATTTAGATTTCGGGTCATCTCTGTGCTTCATAGATATCTTACTGTACTCAGGAAATATACAAATGACACTAACCAAGGTAAAACTATAGACAATTTCTATGGAGAATCAGATTTTAAAAGTATCGAGGAGAAAGTAGTATGGTTGTTAAGTAAACAGTTTTAAATGGATGGCGTGTCCCAATACAGGAATGGGATTGCAGAAACAGGAAGAAGAACTTAGTTGCCTTAGTAAAAGTCCTGAAGCATGCATGGGAAATATTGTAACATATGTGCATGTGTGTATGCATTCATGTGTGGGAGTGTGGGAAACATTGTAGTGTGTGTGTGTGTGTGTGTGTGTGTGTGTGTGTGTGTGTGTGTGTGTGTGCCTGTTTGTGTTTAGGGTCATCCAAAAGAAGTATAATACCCTTACGATTAGCAGTAAGAGGGACCTTATTTTCTAGGTTGCATTCTTTTGCGGTTCATCTGAAGAGGAGAATTCACATATTCTATAAAATTGATTTAAAAGGGGCAGTCCCAGGAATGGCAGATGAAGTACAACAGGAATGGAGAAGATATGTAAGAGGCAGTTGTAGGCACATTCCTAGTCTGAGACCAGTTCCACAGTAATAGCCTAAAACATACTTCAGAATTTGTAACAGCCTAAAGTAGAAGGGCTGGGCTATCCTCTTCCCTCACAGAGTAGTCAATCATTAGTTTAAGACTACTCTAAGATGACATAAACTGCAACACATTTTCAGATTGCTGCTTCTGGGACACAAGCAGATTTAAAAGCCTGAACATAGGCATCCAAAATGGTGCAGGTGTAAACGATTAAAAGTACATCTCGCCAAAAGCTAGAAGGATGGGCAAACTGAATGACACTGGAATTTTAGGGGACTTACATGGAAGTCCTGTAGTTTTTTGTTGTTCTTTTTTCACTATAACCTCCAAATTACTATGCCACTAGTTACAAAATTATACTGACTCCAGGTTGAAGAGTTATCTGAAAAACCCACTATATTTTAAAGATTTATTTTTGCTTTGTGCATATGCATGTTTGCCATGTATATTCATGGGAGTGCATAGGCTAGAAGTGGGTGGTAGACACCCTGGAGCTGGAGGGAGAGTTACTGGTGGTTGTGAACCACCAGACATAGAGGCTGGGAACTGAACACGGGTACCCAGGAAGTACTGAACTCAGGTTCTCTGGAAGAGGAGTAAGTACATATTAAACATGGCATCATTTCTCTCTCCATGAAACAGCTAACTTTAAATTATCACTAAATATACTGTAACTAGAACTGTGGGAAAATAGTATAAATGCTACACATTCAAAAATACAGCTTTGTTAAAGATACTATTTGCTAATTTCTTAGTTTCCTTGTTTTTCCAAGTCTACATTTTTATGTGACCAAATACCTAACAACTAGTGGTTTTAACTACCTCTGGAGATGAGATTTAAATGGGAAGCACAGAGGTTTTAAATTTAGAATTTCTTCCAGTTTGAAATATTAATCCGTTTGACTTTTCACAACAAGAAATGTTTGAAATGCTTGCAGGGTGAGTTTTATAATGACATTTCTGTGCTTACATCTAGTTTTACCTCTTAATGCTGATTCTACAAGAACAATTGCTAGAGGGAAAAAGGAGGTTGTGTTTAGACAATATCATATCCGCTGGCCTCCCCTTGTATCTCTTAATTGTGGCTTTGTGACATTGTGCATATCTTATTATTTGGTTTGAATTGGCAATGCTATTGATTGTAGGTCATATTTCAGAAACTACCTTTTATCTTAAAACTTAAATGTATGTAGAGATGCCTGTGTGCTCTGAAGGATTGCTCTTACAAGACATAGATATTGATTTCTATTTGGGTAATTTCATATGCTTTATGTTGATAGGATGTACATAGGTCATTGGAATGTTCACAGTCTTTGGCAAATGTGTTTGTAGATATCTATAAGGAAGTCAATACATGTACTTGATGGTTGTGGCAATGACAGGGTTTATAATAGAAAACACCAGGTGTTTTAAGGTCTTGACAGAAAGCAGCTGACCTCAGTTGCTCATACGAAGAGCTCTATTGAAGAAGGACACTTAAAAGAAATCCCACACTGGCTCAGAATTGAGTATAATAGAGGGTTATTTATTTAGGAGTAGACTCACAGATCACAATCCTCTGCTGGAACGGGGAACAGCAACCAAATCTCGCAGCCAGAAAAGAGGCCAGACATGTGCTTTACATTGGCATAAATAGTATAAAATGCCATGCCCAAGTGGGCAGGTAACTTAAAGGCTACTGGTGGTAGGAATTCCTACAGCACTTTATTAGGTAGGTTATGATATTATGGTATCACCAGTACAATGGGGTCCCAAATGGGGTAGAAAGAATAAGTATTTCCATCCAGAGAAACCAAGAAAATCCCTTGCTTTTGTAGGTGGTGGGTGATCTAAATGTAATGTGTGGCTTTTTTGTACACTTATATGTGGCTAGGTTACCATATATTAACATTCAGTAGGGTGTTGATAAGAAGTAGGACCTGGGTATCAGAGAGGGGAGTGCAGTGATATTTCATTTGTATTTTAATAAATAAAAATTGCCTGAAGAACAGAATGCAAAACAGTCACAATAGTCAGTCATACAGGCCAGGCAGTGGTGGCACACACATTTATTTAATCCCAGCAGCCACGCTAGTTAGTCATAGAAGCTGGACGGTGGTGGTGAATGCCTTTAATCCCAGCACTAGCGAGAAACATAAGGCAGGATGAGAGAGGAACTCGCTCTCTTTCAGTCTGAAAATTTCATAGAAGCAAGAGCTCTCTGATGACTTAGCTGCTTTGCTTTTCTGACCTCCAAGTTTAACCCAAAATATCTGTCTCTGGATTGCTATTATTCATGCTACAGGGGAGGTTGAGGTTACATTTCCTGCCCTACTGGAGGCCTGTGTCCTCTAACAGGCACAATTGCTAGTGCCCTCAGTCATAAGGGAAGGCCTGCAAAGTGGCATAGCCTGATTTGTGAGGAAGCAGCTGTGACATTTACAGGGTAACACAGAAATGATGCTGAAATCAAAGGCGATGATTTTGGACTATCAATGTGGAGGCTAAGCCAAAGAGGCAAATGAACTAGAAAATGTATATTAAACATAATTAAAAGGAAATAATTGTGCTGGCAGTGGTGACACATTCCTGTAATCTCAGCACTAGGCAGATGCAGAAAGGAGAAACACAAGTGAGGCCAGCCTGGCCTACAAACTCAGTTCTAGGACAGCCTGAGGGAGAAAGAGAGGCCATGCCTTACACAACAACAAGCACACAACCAAAAAGAGTCCCAAGTTCAAATACTTAGAATAGTTCAGATGAAATCTATTTATAGTGTGCCAGAAAGACGGATTAGTGGGTAAAGAAGTTTCCTGTCAAGCTTGACAACTGGAATTTGATACCTGTAACACACCTGGTAGAAGGAGAAAACATAGGCCTAAAAATTGTCCTGTAATTGGCAAAGGTGGTCTTTGGCATGTGAGCATACATCATGAAACATACACACACATACACACACACGCACACACATACATACATACACAGAGAGACAGAGAGAGAGAACGAATATACCAACAGACACAAAATGAATGAGTGTAATAAGAATACAATATTTTTGAAAGGCATGTGCAAAAAAAAGACATTTAAAAAGTATACAAGAAAGAACATTGATTTACAAAATATATGCATTTCCTAAAGTATCAAGAAACCAATACTTTTCTAGGTTTTACGACTATATTAACCAAAGAAAATTATTAATGGGCTTTTAATTAGGGTTTGAAAAAGACCCATTCATTTTTCAGATTGCTTTGATTAGTTTTTTATTTAATTAATTTATTTATTTTACACCCCAACAGCAGTTTCCTGGCCCTCTTCTCCTATCATTCTTTCCCCCACATCAGGCCCTTCCCCCCATCCACTCCTCCTTTCTTTCTGTTCACAAAGGGGTAGACCTCCCATGGCTGTCAGCAAAGGATGGTATATCAAGTTGCACACTGCTTTGATTAGTCTTAAAGGAATTGTAGGCCATAACCTATACATGCATTCACTTGTTCATGTGTTCATTTGCCAACTTTTCTATCCCTGAGTTAACTCTTCATGTTCTATGTTCTTCCCTTGGTCTAGCCCCCAATCCAAGTGGTACAAGTAGTAGAAAAACTGTGAGAAAGAAGCACAAACATATCCCCCAAGACCTGAAGGTAGTGAAAAACTACTATGCAAGAACTTTCGTGGCAGCTTATTAAATTACAAACAGGACTATTTTTAAAAAATAATCAAGCCGGGCGATGGTGGCACACGCCTTTAATCCCAGCACTCGGGAGGCAGAGGCAGGCAGATCTCTGTGAGTTCGAGACCAGCCTAGTCTACAGAGCTAGTTCCAGGACAGGCTCCAAAACCACAGAGAAACGCTGTATCAAAAAAAAAATAAATAAAAACCATAAATAAATATATAAATAAAATAAAATAAATTATCAAATAGTCTAGATTGGTAACAGTATGTGACATAAAATTAGGATGTTCTAGTATATAATTCATAGTATCAATTATATTCATGAAAATTGCTAAAACACTCCCGTATTATTCCATTGTTTATCAAGTAAATGATAAACATTTTAGTAAAGGTTTCCTTTGTTTGTGTTCTTCTAATACTGCCAGTATTTTATATTTCATTTTGATTACTTTTGTTAAGACAGGCTCTAGTGGAGCCCAAACAGGCCTTGAATGTCTCATCTTTCTGTTTTTGTCTTCCATGGTCTGGGGTTACAAGTTTATGGCACAGACACCTGACTTTTCAAAATTTCTGAAATGGTTTTTCTACAATAGAAATAGAAATTTTGGTGTCTATCAAGAAGTAACCAACTATTAAGATAAATACTGATCATACTGCATATGAAAACTTTATCTTTCCAATTGAATATAAAAATTATTTTGAAATTTTTAATTTTATTTTGCATAATGTATTTAAGAAAACATTTTCTATAATTTCGTAAAAAATACTATATTTACATCATTTCTACCCTACCCACTCTGCACTGCAACTCCTACCATGTCACCCTAATTCCTCTCAAATTCATGAAGAGAGTTCATGTGTGTATGTGTGTATGAAAGATTTTTTAAACACATATATGAGAGTTGCAATCCAAGGTGGTCATCTATAAGTCTATAGGTTTATTTTAGCATATACTTAGAAAAGAAAGCAGAAACAAAGAGCCCAATAGGGCTACAGGAATTTCAAATGTTACTAAGTAGAGACTGAGTTCCTAAAGTAAGGGTAGTTTGTAAAATAGAAACATACATGGACCACAATAAGACAGGGAACCAGAAATAAGAAAGAAAAAAAAATATCAAGGTCTTAGTCAAGACAAATAGGATTTAGGCTGCATCTCTCTCTTTTAGAAAGATAAATGTGTACTTTTTTATATTTTTGAGATTTATTTATTTATTGTGTGCATTGATATTTTATTAGAATAGATGTATGAGCATCACATCTGTATCCACTGTTCTGGAGGAACTGGCCAGAACTGGGCATTGGATCCTCTGGTACTGAAGTTACAGAAAGCTGTAAGCCACATTGTGAATGCTGGGAATCAAATTTGCATCCTCTGGAAGATCAGCCTATAATTTTAATCACTGAACTATCTCTCCTGCCTATATAATTGTAAGTTTTGTGTTGTTACATGAAGAAAATGATGCTATGTTAAGTGGCTTAAGACAGCACTTTGTTTTAGGGTTCCCAAGATGCGTACTCGGAGAATCACACAGAGAAGGCACAGGCTATTCCTAGTGATCTAACCTTTGCTTACATCTACTTTCAAATGTTTTGATTTCTGCTAGTGCTGAGGACAGTCATCCAAATTATGCATTGCTCTTTTTGTTCCTTTTTTTTTTTAACATAGAATCTTACTATGTAGCTCAGGCTGTCCTCAAACTCACCATCCTCATGCTCACAGCCTCTGGAGTGCAAGAATTATAGGTGTGTAGCACCATGCGTCTATAGGTTTGACCTCTTGATGGAGGTGTTGTTAGTGCATTCTGTGGGTAACTCTTGCCCATGGTAGTTATTGCAAGTAATTTTCTCCTACTATCATTTTCTCCATGGGTATTAAACAATCCACATCTTTAAGGAAGGAAAAATGCCAGTGAGTTTAACTGTTAGGGCAGAATAAGGAAGGCCTTGGCTTAGGTAAGCTGAGAAGAGGAGCTTACAGTGTCAGAAAGGAAGACAGATATATATTGGAAGAATACAGCTGATGGGAGACAGAAATGAAAGCCCAGACTAATCATTTCTTTATATGCCTTTTGTAAGTATAAACTCCATATCAAGTAGGAATTCCAGAAAACAACTAAATAGAGCATCTTAAATTTGTTTCCTGTAAAAATTATCCCTATTATAATTGTGTACTCTCAACAATGACTAAACAATGTTTTAAGAAAAAGACATAATGATTTTTTTAAATGTGTTTTTAAAAGATTTTTTTTGTGTGAAAATTAACTATGACTGCCCTTAGAAATGATGAGAGGACTAAGAGAGTTCAGCTTAACTTGTGGTGGTCTGTTGTTCAGCAAGGGCAGCAGCAACTGAAATTTTGTGATTAACAAAATTATCAAATTCCACTGCAGTTCCAACATTGATCAAAGTCTACAATTTAGCTACATTCTCAAATACATCCTGTGCAAATGAAGTGGAAGAAATTCTGACTGAAGAAATGTTTTTGCATTCATTATAAAACTATCACGGGTCATATAATGTTCTTGTTACTTAATTTTACGTTGGAAAAAAATCTCCATGATACATTGATTTCATATGTAAGAATAAGTAAAGTATTTGATATTTTGTCTTGCTGATAGACAATTTTGCTTTCTTTTAATATGTACTGTTCAAAAGAATAGATATCTGGGGTATTGATAGGTATTATCTCAAAGTTAGATGGTCACATATTTTCCCTTTTTATATTCTCATTTTTCCAGTCAAAAATTTCCACTTTCTCCCATTCTTCCATTCCCCTACTGCTCCTCCCCTCAACCTCCTCCCTCCCCATCCAGTCTTAAGAGAGGGCAGGGTACCCTGCCCTATGGGAAGTCCAAGGCCCTTCCCCCTCCATCAAGGCTTAGGGAGGTGTGCATCCAAAGAGAATAGGGTCCCAAAAAGCTAGTACCTGCAGTAGAAATATGTCCCAGTGCCATTATTAATGCTTCTCTGTCAGCCCCCATTGTCAGCCACATTCAGAGAGTTCGATTTGATCATATGCTTGTTTATTCCCAGTCCAGCTGGATTTGGTGAACTCCCATTAGTTCAGGCACACCATCTCAGTGGGTGGACCAACCCCTCGCTGTCCTGACTTCCTTGCTCATCTTCTCCCTCCTTCTGTTCTTTAACTGGACCTTGGGAGCTCAGTCTGTTGCTCTGATGTGAGTCTCTATCTCTGTCTCCATCCATTGCCGGACAAAGGTTCTATGGTGATATTCGAAATATTCATCAGTGTGACTGGGAGACAAGGCCAGTTCAGGCACCCTCTCCTCTGCTGTCCAACGACCTAGCAGGGGACATCCCCATGGACACCTGGTATCCCCTCTAGAGTAAAGTCTCTTGCCAACCCTAAAATGGTTTCCTTAATGAAGATATCTTTTTCCCTGCTCCCATATCTGCCCTTCCTCCATCTCAACCCTCCCATTCCTCCAAGCTCTCCCCAATCCTTCCCTTCTCCCCTCTCTCCCCCATTTTCCCCTTTCCCCACCCCATCCCAACCCCTATGCTCCCAACTATTACCCAGCGATCTTGTACTGAACTGAACAGAGAATTCTCAACAGAAGAAGTTCAAATGGCCAAAAGATACTTAAGGTCATGCTCAACCTCCTTAGCAATCAGGGAAATGCAAATCAAGACAACTTTGAGATACCATCTTATACCTGTTAGAATGGCTAAAATCAAAAACACCAATGATCACCTATGCTGGAGAGGATGTGGAGTAAGGGGGACACTCATCCATTGCTGGTGGGAATGCAAACTTGTGCAAACACTTTGGAAATCAGTGTGGCTGTCTCTTTGAAAATTGAGAGTAAACCTACCTCAGGATCCAGCAATGCCACTCTTGGGAATATACCCAAAAGATGCCCAATCATACTACAAAAGCATTTGTTCAACTATGTTCATAGCAGCATTATTTGAAATAGCCAGAACCTTGGAAACAACCTAGATGCCCCTCAATGGAAGAATGGATAAAGTTTGGAACATATACACATTAGAGTACTACTCAGCAGTAAAAAAGAATGATGTCTTAAATTTTGCATGCAAATGGATGGAAATAGAAAACACTATCCTGAGTGAGATAACCCAGACCCAAAAAGATGAATATCATATGTACTCACTCATTAGTGGACTCTAGCCATAAACAAAGGACATTGAGCCTATAGTTCACAAGCCAAGAGAAACCAAATAATAAGGTGAACTCAAAGAAAAACATATATAGATTTTCCTGGAAATTGGAAGCAGACATGGTCACACCTTTTCAAAAGAGTGGTTACTGTTTTTCTCTATTAGTAAAATGATAGACTTTACTAAATTTTATCAAAAAATCCTTAAATAGTAGAATATTTAGTATTTTTCTGTGAATATTGAAAATGCTTATAAGCAAAAATTTATATTTTTATATAATATTTTCCTTTTGTAATACATACTTGGGACCTTAAAAGCAATGATAGTTGCTGAGGGAAAGGCATCCCCAGTCCTTCATACTCCCTGAGGGTTGCTAGGCAATTAGAAGCTACCGAGGTTGGGGAGACATTTTCTTCTTTTGTGTAGCCACTGGTTAGTTGCTGATGCTCTCTAAAGAATCATTCTCTCATGCTCATATAAGAAACCCTACTTAAACTCTTTAGGTGACCTAAAACAAAACAGATATGAATATAGAAGGGAAGCTATTTGAGAAGAGGAAGGGGGTAATTAGGAGTGAGGGTGACAAAGAAGGTTAAAAAGAAGGTGAATCTGATGAAATATGTGTGTAAAGATATCAAAATGAAGACCATTAAGTAAAATTAGCATATGTTAATAGAAATCTAGGAAAAGAAAAGAATGATGTTTCCCTAGCCCATGAAAATGGTGCAAGTCATCGTATCTTAGGGAAGGCAGATCTGTATCCAGAGGTTTTTTCAGTTGGCAATTTGCCTTATCCTCATATTTCTTGTTTCTGTTGTGGCATGGTGTGATGTGGATGTGAATGTGGTGTGTGTGTGTGTGTGTGTGTGTGTGTGTGTGTGTGTGCGTGTGTGCGCGTGTGCATACAGCTACATGGGTCCATGCATACAGAGGTCAACGTTGAGATTTTCTTCCTCTATTACTTTCCATCTTGAGTTTTGAGACAGGGTCTCTTGCTGAACAAAGAGCTCTAGTTTTAGCTAGGTTTAATGGTCAATTAGCCCGAGGGGTCATCCTGTATGTAGTACCTCATCCCAGTAACTCACACACCACACACCCTGTTGACATACTTGAACAACTTCCAGCTTTTTATGTGGCTGCCTGGACCTCAAATCTTCCTCCTTGTCATCATGTGTTACCTTAAACATTTGTGTACTTATTTTTCAATTTTAGGTTTCAAATCTGTTGTGGAGTTTGAGAATTAAGATTATAACTGCATCAAGCACCACAATAATATTAACTTTCTCTGTATCTGCACTTTATGTAGGGTACTTAAATTCCACAAATTTGTGAAATTATATATGTGATCCAATTATTAGGATGCTAAAATGAGAGTTTGTTAAGTTATAAGACTTTTCCAAGATAAGGGAAGACTCAAACATCAAACTTACAGAATGGCTTCATTCCATAAATTTAAAATATGATTGGGATGCAAATCAGCAGGATTATTCTTGCATCTTACACCCTACAGAGGCTCAGCTAAAAGTCAGGGCTCCCACAGCTGATATATTACCTCACTAAAGCTCTTCTTGCATTTTCAAGTTTGCATTACAACTCTTTTCCAACCTACATACCTAAAAATTTTTAAAGCAATCACTTTTAAAAGTGTAGAATCAAACTTGTTTTCCACTTATAAACTACCATATATCTAACTCTAAGTATTTCACATAGCATCCATAAATTCAATAAATGACTCTATTATTTTGAAGTACTAAATTTCAATTGTCTGTCAAAATCTCTAAAGCAATACCAAGAAAAATCACATGAAATGCTGTTATTTTATAAAATATATATAAGTATCCTTAATACAAAAGTCCATTAGTTTTCTATAACTGAAAACTGGAAAATCCACAAAGACAAAATCAACTAAGGCAATTTCTAAACCATTGTTTGTGCGGAGTATCACAGAATCAGTCTGGAGTTCCCTGTGGACTGCTTTGTATAATATTGTTTTAAACACAGAATATATAATACACATGGTTAGCAAAAAAAAACAACCAGAAAAAATACAATCACTAAAACACATGATAATTTTCAATATGCTATGTGACTTTTGATATATTAATAAACAATACACAGAAGACAACCTAATGACCATAGTTACTTCCAAAAGATGAGTGTAATGAGTACATTGGGACATTTGAAAATGTCATGTGATATATAATATCCATGGGTATTCTTTGTGTGAAGATTTCAGATTTTACGAATAATTTCTAAATGCAAAGTGTAATTAAAAAAGAAGGGGGGAATTTGTCAGTGATTAAAAAGAATACAGATGTGCTTCGTTTCTTATCTGAGTTCAGGAGTTCTCTACTTTCAGTTCTTCATTCCTTGACCACCAGGACTCTTAGACTGACAATCTTCTTACAAACCTTTAGATTAAATTCCTTCTTTTAATTTGATAACAGCTGAAGAACCTACCATAATTTCTTTTCTATCTCTGCCTCAGGAAAGTGTAAGGTAAATGTTCGCTAATTTTTTGGTAGTGTTTTCTTTTTTTTTTTTTTTTTTTTTTTTTTTTTTTTAATAATTTTTTTATTAAGAAAAGAAGAAAAAAAAACATAAACAAAAAACAAGTTTCCACCTCCTCCCAGCCTCCCATCTCCCTCCCCCTCCTCCCACCCTTCTCCCCCTCCTCCCACCCTTCTACCCCTCCCCCCACTCCTCTCCCCCTCCCTCTCCAGTCCACAGAGCAGTCTAGGTTCCCTGCCCTGTGGCAAGTCCTAGGTCCTCCCCCCTCCGTCCATATCTAGGAAGGTGAACATCCAAACTGGCTAGGCTTCCACAAAGCCAGCACATTAAGTAGGATCAAAACCCCGTGCCATTGTCCTTGGCGTCTCATCAGCCCTCATTGTTCGCCATGTTCAGAGAGTCTGGCTTTATCCCATGCTTTTTCAGTCACAGTCCAGCTGGCCTTGGTGAGCTCCCAGTAGATCAGCTCCACTGTCTCAGTGGGTGGGTGCACGCCTCGTGGTCCCGACTTCTTTGCTCATGTTCTCCCTCCTTCTGCTCCTCATTGGGACCTTGGGAGCTCAGTCCAGTGCTCCAGTGTGGGTCTCTGTCTCTGTCTCCATCCATCACCAGATGAAGGTTCTATGATGATATGCAAGATATTCGTCAGTATTGCTCTCGGATAGGGTCATTTCAGGTTCCCAATCCTCAGCTACCCAAGGAACTAACTGGGAACCTCATGTTGGGCACTTGGGAGCCCCTCTAGGGTCAAATCTCTTGCTCACCCTAAAGTGGTTCCCTTAACTAAGAATTGTGGTTCCGTGCTCCCCTATCCACCTTTCCTTTATCCCAATTCTCCTGATTCCCCAAGTCCCCCCTCCTTCCCTTCTACCTTTTCTCTCCCCATCTCCCCTTACCCCCATCCCACCCCACCCCCAAAATCCTAATTTTCTCCCCGGCAATTGGGTCTACTTCCCTTAGCCAAGAGGATAACTATATGTTTTTCCTTGGGTTCACCTTCTTACTTAGCTTCTTTAGGTTCACCTATTGTAGACTCCGTGGCCCTAATTTATGGCTAGAAACCAATTATGAGCGAGTACATCCCATGTTCATCTTTTTGGGTCTGGGACACCTCACTCAGGATAGTGTTTTCTATTTCCATCCATTTGCCTGCAAAATTCGAGAAGTCATTGTTTTTTACCGCAGCGTAGTACTCTAGCGTGTATATATTCCATACTTTCTTCATCCATTCTTCCATTGAAGGGCATCTAGGTTGTTTCCAGGTTCTGGCTATTACAAATAATACTGCTATGAACATAGTTGAACAAATGCTTTTGTCATATGATAGAGCATCTCTTGGGTATATTCCCAGGAGTGGTATTGCTGGGTCCAGGGGTAAGTTGATCCCGAATTTCCTGAGAAACCGAAACACTGACTTCCACAGTGGTTGCACAAGATGGCATTCCCACCAGCAATGGATGAGGGTACCCGTTCCTCCACAGCCTCTCCAGCAAAGGTTATCCTTGGTGTTTTTGACTTTAGCCATTCTGACAGGTGTAAGATGATATCTCAAAGTTGTTTTGATTTGCATTTCCCTGATTGCTAAGGAAGTTGAGCACGACTTTAAGTGTCTTTTGGCCATTTGAACTTCCTCTGCTGAGAATTCTCTGTTCAGTTCAGTGCCCCATTTTTTAATTGGGTTAATTAGCATTTTAAAGTCTAGTTTCTTGAGTTCTCTATATATTTTGGAGAGATCAAAACAAAAAACCCAGGATAGCCAAAACAATCCTATACAATAAAGGATCTTCTGGAGGCATTACCATCCCTGACTTCAAACTCTATTACAGAGCTACAGTAATGAAAACAGTGTGGTACTGGCATAAAAACAGAGAAGTCGACCAATGGAATCGTATAGAAGACCCGAATTTTATCCCACAAACCTATGAACACCTGATTTTCGATAAAGGAGCTAAAAGTATAAAATGGAAGAAAGAAAGCATCTTCAACAAATGGTGCTGGCACAACTGGATGTCATCTTGTAGAAGAATGAAAATAGACCCTTATCTATCACCGTGCACAAAACTCAAGTCCAAATGGATTAAAGACCTCAATATCAGCCCGAACACACTGAACCTGATAGAAGAGAAAGTGGGAAGTACCCTACAGGAGCTGGGCACAGGAGATCGCTTCCTATGTATAACCCCAGAAGCACAGACATTAAGGGCAACATTGAACAAATGGGACCTACTTAAACTGAGAAGCTTCTGTAAAGCAAAGGACATAGTCAATAAGACACAAAGGCAACCTACTGATTGGGAGAAGATCTTCACCAACCCCACAACAGACAATGGTAGTGTTTTCTTAAGTTCTCCAGTTTTATTATTGTTGCATTTTTCATAGTTATATGTATATCCTAGATGAAGAGTTTGAGAGGATGAGTGTAGACAGTACCTTTAGGAATAGACTAGTATTATTAACTTTATTTTATATGAAGAATTAATACTTATGCATATTTCTTTATCTACTAGTATATGCCATACAGTCAGTGACAGACCTGAGCCTAGAATTGAGTTTCTCAAAACAAAGTTCATTGTATACCAGTATAATCATATAGAGAAACTATCAATTTGTTTTAATAGATTCATGCATGTTACTCTAATATACACTAAAATCTGAGGAGAGGAAGAACTGCATTGAGAATGCCTAGTTTTCAGGTTGATACTTCAACATGATGTGTTGCCTACCACTCATGTGCATGCATATACACATGAAGAAATTCATATCTGTCTATCTATCTCCATCTATCTATCTGTGTATCTATCTATCCGAATCTGTAAATGATCATTTATCTAGCAGATACATATCAATTAGGAGGAACAGGCTTGACAAAAAATCCCAATAATATTTTATATCAAGAAATGCATGCACGTGCACATGCACATATACACACAAAATCAACACACATGTAGAGGTCAGACTTTATAGAATGCAGGATAGTGAATAGAATAGAATACATGTCATGGGTCTTCTGGATCTAGATAAGTAGCTTCTACCTGCAACAATTATGCAGGACATACAAAACAACATAATGAACAGTTGGAAACCTCTGCGGTGAGAATGGACATTTAATGAACAATTGAGTGAAGGGGGAGAATATTCCTTAAGAAACATTATAATATATATTTTTACAGTTTCATACATGTGTGTAGTGTATTTTGACCATTTATCTCCCCATTCCTCTGTTTTATCCCCTTCTCACTACTTCAGAAATCCCTTTACTTCCCAACAAGTTGTCCCGCTACTCATGGCTCTTCTGTATTATTTCGAAATAACTCAGTTTTATTTGGGTTGCTTGTAAAACATAGATTTGGGATCATTACCGGAATATGTACAACTTATCAGTGGCTACTGCGCTAAAGAAAGTATCTACCCTTTCCTGTGTAGTCACTAGTTGCCAATAGCTTTTCAGCTATGCATGGTACCTCATGAACTGTTCTTCTGTCCAGACTGGAATGTAGGTAGGGTTAACCCTGGTCCTCCACAGGTAACCATGACTGCTATGATATTGTGAGTTCAACAGTTAAAGCAAGTTCATAAGAAAGCTCTCCAAAAATCTCTCCAGATCCTCTGGCTCTTGCATTCTTTTGCCTCCTCTTTCATGATAATCCTTTAACCTTAGAGCCAGAGAAGGATATAAATGTCCCATTTAGGAATAACCACTCAACAGAAACATTTTCTGAGCATCTTGATGAGTTGTGATTTTCTGCACTAACTGAAGCACACTACAAACCAAAGCTTCTTTAACCAATGTTAGAAGTCACACTAATCTATTGGTCTAAATGCACGTAGTAGGGAATTGGACAAGAGAACCACTTTACAAAATAGTAAGAGTAGCCACCTGGCTCACCAGTCAGAGCCTATGGCATCTTCAGTCATGAGTTTTTGACCAGGTTTACAATACCAGGCATCAATTTCCTCCTGTTGAGCTTGCAGTCTAAGAAAAAAGTGGTTGATTGCCCCCTCCCTCCTAATAATCATGCTGCTATTTCCCCAATAGGCACACCTTGCCTTAGAGAGTTGGTGTTGTAGCATAAAATTCTAGCACTGGGTTAGTGCACTGATGACTTTTCAACACCAGCATTCTGCATTACACTTTTCAATGATATTAAAGCTACCTAGCAGGAAGAAAGGTTCTAGTACAGTGTCCACTTGATTTCTCTATGTTCTACAATCAAAATGTCTTCAGCAACAGCGGCTCACTAAGTTGTGTTAGGCAACTGAGAGATGTTCTGTGCATGAAACTGACTACAGCTTCTGTGAGCAGCATAATTCCCCAATACAGGGTAGAGAGAGCCAAATGAAACTGACTGTGAAATCATAGCTACAGTTAAAGTATGTTAAAGCTTAAGATTAATGAAAAACATCACTCCATTGGAATCCTCAGTTACTTCTTTCACCCTACCTCCTTTCTTGAGGCAATGACAAGAGCTCTATATGAATTCTAAGTCTGATCCTATTCCTCTTCTACTGAATATTCACCAAAGTCACTTATTGCTTTCATCACAGCATCTCTCGCGGTTTCTTCTTGTTTCTTTTTGCTTAATAACTTCATTAGCAATACTGTCCTTAATCTCCTTTAGAATGAAACAAACTAGTAAAATTGAGTAGACACAATGTCATGCCCTTAACCAAGAAATTATTTGCATTTGATACCTGCTGGGAAAGGTAAACCAATTTATTTCAGTGTGTCATTGGGTATATTAACCATACTGCAGGGCACGCCTCATGCCTAGGAGTAGTTGGTAAACGTAAAACATATTTTTTGTGTATGCTTTTTGTTTTGTTTGGGTATTGCTTGTCACGTTGATTTTCTTTCATCTTTTGGTTTGTCTGTTTTGATTTTTTTTGTTGTTTTTATTGTTTTGGGAAAGGCAGAGAGAAAAAAAAAACATGACGCTATGTGGGTAGGGAGATCTAGAACTCCTGGAAAGTGTTGGGGTAAGAGAAAGAACAGGATAAAAATATATTCTATGAAAAAAATAATACAACATAATAAAGAATTAGTCATACTATGACTGTATCATTTGTGGTCTTTTCAACTCTTCAAATTATGAGATAGTTAATATGTTATTATACTCAATATACTATTGATCCAGTAATATAGAGCTCTGATATTTCATGTAGATTCCAAATTCTTAGAAACATGATACATGAGTCTTTTTTCTTTCTATTTTTATGGAAAAAACCTTGGCAGGCAGGGGTGCTGCATGCCTTTAATCCCAGCACTTGGGAGGCAGAGGCAGGTGGATCTCTCTGAGTTTGAGACCAGCGTGGTCTACAAGAGCTAGTTCCAGGATAGCCTCCAAAGCTACAGAGAAATCCTGTCTTGAAAAACCAAAAAAAAAAAACTTATATTTGAATAATAAGTACATGTACAGCTTTCAAGAATGGGGAGAAAGTATTAATTAGCACATCAAAATCATAATCAAGTTCACAATTGTGTAAGAGAGCTCCATGAAACCACTGAACTTGACCACTCTATGGGTATAAAAAGTTTTTTCGAGGTTGTTGAAACAAATTGCCAGGAAGTCTGACAAGAGTGGGTAGCAATAGGCCAATTAGAAGAGGAAATAGGCTTTATGGGGTTTTTGAAGGCTTTAGGAAAGATTCTTTCCTCTTGGAAGGTTTTTCTATATCTTGGGTAAAACAGGGTCATTGGGCTTTGCCCTCTGGAAAGGAGTCTGTACTTGTTATGGTCAGGCACCTGTGGCAGTTGGCCATTTAGGGAGAAAAACGAAACTAAAATTATCTGATAAGAAGGTTTATGCGGACTGCTCCGGGTTAATTTTTTGTTTCCTCATCTCAGGCTAACCATTGTCATCTGCACAGCATTCTAGAGGCCTGCTTGTGACCTCACATTCCAGCCTATTGTTGACAAAAGGGCCAAGAACTATCTTCCCATCACTACTTCTGGCTGAGCAGGATTGGTGTCGGAGGGGTAGTGGGAAATATAGGAAATGAGTCAAAGGTGGGGAGTCAGGCAGTGAGTAGACAGTAGGAAGCCTGAAGAAACTCTTTAAGAATCACCGACCCTTGGGTCATTTCAGTAATTGTTCCCTGAAACAAATTCTAAAGGGTCAGGAAACAGTTATTGTTATGACACAGGGTTAGGGTTAAGGTGGGCCTAGGTGGGGTAAGAGTCATCAGTGCCCAAAAGAGGATCATAGCAAGAATCTTACATTGGAGTCAGCCTTTGAAGACGATAGTTTACAAGCCAATTCATGTAAGATGTTTTAATCTTCTTTTCCATTTGACCAACTAACAATGTAATACCAATTCTGTTCACTGAGGGCAAGACAGGAGCCTTCCTTTTCAGTGATCAGAAAGTTGAGAGTTTTATAA
The DNA here is from genome assembly GCF_018167655.1 of Microtus oregoni. Classification (NCBI taxonomy): domain Eukaryota; kingdom Metazoa; phylum Chordata; class Mammalia; order Rodentia; family Cricetidae; genus Microtus; species Microtus oregoni. Next base: position 13,383 of record NW_024544422.1, on the reverse strand, counting down.
GGCCACTGAGGCTAGGAAGGTGAACTGACTTTGTAGGTCTGAGGTTGGCTTCTAGATGGAGTGGATTATCTGTTAGGATAGATGGAGACTATAGCCCAGGATCCTGGACACAGGACTCTAGTCAATACTGAAGCTTTTGAACTTATTCCAGTTGTGACTGGGAGGGTAATGGCTCATTTCTCTTTCAATGTTGAGGATGAGTTGAACACGTAATGAAGTGGGGATGCATGAGTCATAGATTAAGGTGTCTGCATATTGAGACTAGACCAATACCAGAAGAAGATTCCTTATGGAGCTAGTTAGGATTTGGAGATTAAGGTGTTAACATACTGCCAAGACTAGAAGGAGAGTGGGGTGGATGATGGTTATTGAAAAGGCAATCAGCTGGTGTTTCTGGAGGATAGGAAGGTACCAGCAGAGAGGAGAGGAGGAAATGGTCTCAGGGCTATGGAATGTGAAGTTTAGAGTTACTTTTGTGAAAGGGATGGCCACCAGGAGATGCATGGGGTTGCATTGAGGGACTCATCAGTATCTCTGTAAGCACAGTACATTCTCAGGAAGTCATTTCGAATGGCCATCCATGAGGTGGCAGCAGAAGATAGGTCCTGATGTTGGAGATTTCAAAGCTTCAGCTGGATGATGGTTGTTGTATGGTCTCTGCTATGGCATCAGCAGGAGTGGGCAGATCCCCTTTGAGGGATTTAAAATTTTTAACTTTTTGTCTGGTGAAAGGCCCAAATCTTTCTAAATCAATATAGGTAAACCCTTCAACCCCTAGGCCTATTTGTCATCCTAGGGTTCTTGGATAGTGAAGATCACTGTGCCCCTTTCAGGGTCAAGTTTGAGTGAGAGTTATTGGGGTTTCTAACCCACAGCTTGAAGAGAAAAAAACCATATCTACAGCCCCAGAATGAGTAATTTTCCCATGAGGTCTCAGCCTTATGGTTTGGTTGTTTGGTTCCGAGGAAATCAAATACATTTAGAGCCAGCAAGGAGGGAAGAGGACAGAGTGAAACCACTATTGACTGAACAAGCTGCATAGAGGTCAAAAGAAATGTGAATGTCTGAAGCATATCCTGCTTCAGGACAGAAGGTAAACTAAAGGAGCTTTGGGAGGGGAGGGCTATGCAGCAAACATTTGAAAATTCCAAGCATGTTGTGCAGTCCTCTTGGTTGGGAGTGTGGAAAGAAGACTAAGCCCCTTAGAAGGAAAGATTCCAAATGCTGAGATGGGTGTTATATGGGAGACCCTAGGCTTCAGCTTTCCTGTCAAGTGGCAAAGAGTACTTATGAGGTCATGTGTTCAGACACCACTTAAGCTACAGAAGATGCATCCTGGCCATCAATCCCTGAAATCCGGCTACAGCAGGTATGGTGAGGAGGACCATATCCAAGTACGGGCCGACAGCCAGCAGGTGAGAAGCCTTCAGAAAAACTCAGGCACTGGGTAAAATGATTTTCTTGCTAGGATCAGTGGAGGATTGAGGCAGGGCATGTTCAGTATGGTCCTGGAGAAGTTTTCTGTGCTTTGTGGGAGCCTAGCCTGTTTGGATGCTCACCTTCCTGGACCTGGATGGAGTGGGGGAGGACCTGGACTTCCCACAGGGCAGGGAATTTGGACTGCTCTGGACTGCTCTTCAGACTCCAGAGGGAGGGGGAGGGGCAGAGGAGTGGGAGAGGAGTGAGGGGACAAGGGAGGAGTGAGGAGTGGGGGGAGGGGGGAGGAGTGGGGGAGGGGGAGAGGAGTGAGGGGGGAAATGGGAGGCGGGGAGGAGGCAGGAATTTTTTCAATAAAAAAATAAATTAAAAAAAAGAGTGAAAGAAGGTAATTAGTTACGAAGTGGAGCTCAATGCAGAGGTAAATTTTTCAAGAGCAAAATGACAGTTTTATATTAGCTCAAATGGGTCGAGGAAGGGAGGAACTCAGAGCATGCCTCAAATATGAGTTGGGGCTAGAGTTAGGAGTTGAGTTCAAGAAAGGTGAAGTTGAGAAGGTCACTTTGAAAAGTGAGTCTTAATGAGTCTATTAGCCATTTATACATTTCCTGAGAACTGGGGTAGGTGGGAATGTAGAAAGGCCACTGTAATGCTAAGGCCCTTTGAACAAACTGGGTGATTTTAGCGATTAATACCAGGCTAGTTTCTGGTTGTATGGATCTAGAAAGTTCAATTCTGAGCAAAGCATTATTCATGAGGTGGGAACAGACCATTTCTGCTGTTTCCGCCATAGCAGGGAAATTTTCTCCATATCCTGAGAAGGTGTCTGTTATAGTAAGAAGAGATTTATGTGTTTTGTTAAGTGGCATATGTGTGAAATCTATCTGCCAGTCCTGTGCTGGAAGATTACCCTGAAATTAGTGTGGGGTAAAGAAAGAAGGGTTGGGGCAGTCGTTGCAGATAGTCTAAAGAAGGGGGAAAAGGCTGGGTTAGAGGAAAAGAGACTGTAGAAACCAGTAGAAAAGTGGAGACCCACATGAAAGGCCTGGTGAAAAGCCACTAGGAAGGGGTTTCCCTTAAGCATCAGAGAGACAATAACTGTCCTGTAGAATTTTGAACCATTTGCTCATACGGTGGAAAAATTTGTCAAGATCAATGAGAGTTTGGAAGTCCAGTGTGCCATTTTCAGGCAATCAAGACTGATTGCCAAGTTTGTATTGATGTCAAGTTGTATTATTAGCAAAGAATATGACAGCAAAGTATAAATGGTATCTCTGGGCCTGAGAGAGGAAAAAGACAAACTTAACCTAGTAGACTGAGAGGAGTGAGTGAAGCAAGTGGGGACTTGATCGGGGGAGGGGGAGGGAAATGGGAAGCGGTTGTGGGGACGAGGCAGAAATCCTTAATAAATAAATAAATTAAAAAAAAAGAAAGTGGCTGAAGGTATAGACTCAAAATCTGAACTCAAATATGGTGGATTCCAGAAGCCTGAAGACACAAATAATCCAATCCTAGGAGGGCCAAGTAAGCAACTTGGTTCTGTTAGGAGAAATTATAACTGTAATATGAGTAGGGAGACCATCCTTTACCTTTTATGATTGCAGATAAATTTAATGAAGCTTAGTTTTTAAGGAAAGAAAGCTCGAAATAGCACAGCTAAGATAGGGAACATCAAGATTTATTTTCAATACTTAAGAGTTTCAAAACATAATGAAAAAAGAGTGTCGAAGTATTTGTAAAGCAGAAGAAAAATTAGAACAATATACTAAGAGTAAAATTATGAGAAAATATGAGAGAATTGAGGATGGTTATTCAATCTAGGAATGGAATCCCCACTTGTAAGGGATCAAGGGTGTTGAAAGCCTATAAAACTGTATACTAAGAACACAAACATAGTCAGCGACAGTTGAAATTCACTACTGGTTAGGCCCAACTACATTTTTCCTTTTGTATTCCTTCATGTTTACTTGCTTCTTGTTCAACACTTTCATGCTAAAGATGAATCTCAGGATACCATGAATGCCCTGTGTTATATCACAGTGTCCCAACAGACAGTGTTTTACATGTGGTTTTGTATATGATCATGAAAATCTTATTTCAGAGATTCCTGGTGACATTGACAAACTTTGATTATTATTGCAATTCATGCTTGTAAAATTATAATTATGTTTTTACATCACATTGTGGTGGTTTTCGTTTTGATTATTTTTGTTATGTGCTACCTATTATATGTCAATTGAATTATAGCCATTTTCAACTTTTGAACTATTATAGATATTCAATCAATCAGCACCTGATAGTGGATAAACATGCAAGAGGGTTGCAATATTATTGCATTATGTCCTTTTCTCACTTACTATGCCCAGGTGGTTTAATTAAAAAAAAATAAGATCAATGTTTGTTCAAATTGTTTTTACTCACTAAAGAACACATTAAGAAAGACAAAGAGCTTTTTAATGATCATTTCTAAGTGCCTCTAAAGAGCTGTTAAATTGGATTATGAGGAGTGTTTTGGTAGTGACTGAAGTGTTATAAGAAGACAATACCTGCTTTGTGAAGTAAGGTAGATAAAAAATATTCAATGTTCCATGTTACTTTTCCTACACATGCTTTAATGAACCAGTGTGTATTTCTCTATTTCTTCATGAGATTGCCCACATAGTGGGCTCTTTGTCTTTCTTAAGGTGAATAATCTTGGCTTGTCTTCAGTTTGTGGAATGTGTTCACCTTGGCAAAACTGATTTGAGAAGAAAGACAATTCATAAAAAGCTTTTCATACTAAGGTTTAAAAACATTGATATTTATAACTTTTCTCGTTTCATATTAAGTCATAAATACCAAGATTATTCACTGTTTCACTGTTGTGAAACTTGAAGCTTTCCATAGAATTGTGCTCTCTCTCTCTCTCCCCTCTCTCTCCCCCCCCTTCTCTCTGCAGTTTCAAAGGGTTTCTTTTTTTCTATTAGTTACCTGATGCTGGTTTTGACAGAAGTGATGAGCAAGGGATAGCTATTCATGAAGCTACAGCCAGTATAGATTAGTAGTTGACTGTATGCTTTGAAGGTAAAAAGCCCTGAGTTCAATTTTCAGCACCCTAATTCCACCAAAGGCACTGCCATAAAGTAAAATAATGGGAATTAAAGATAAATATAAGTAAAACTAGAGAAGAGAAGCAAAGAAAGAACAAATACACAGGGATTTCAATTTGATGATTATGAAGCTAGAGATGTGGCTCTGTAAATATACTAGCTGCTTTTTCCTAGAATCCAGGTTTGGTTCACAGCATCCACATGGTGTCTCACAGCCATCTACAGCTCTAGTTTTAGGGGAGCTAACACCTTCTGGTCTCCACAGGTATCAGGCAGAAATGTGGCATACAAACATACATGCAGGTAAAACAGTCACACACATAAATGCTAAAATAATACAATTTAAAAGGAATATAGGTATCTTCAATTAAAACTTATGCTTATGTACAAGTAGAGAATTCATTCAAATATATTTCCTGTATTGACACTAGTTCAACAGAGAGATTAAGTTGCTTATTTTCATATAATTTTTCATTTACATTATTAGTTATAAAATCAGAATAAATCAATTATAAAATGAAGCAAAATTAATGGTTTTCATTTTTGTTTTTAAATCTCCATCTCTAATTCACAAACTCTAATAAAAGATTGCTAATATAGTTCAAGAAACATTGAATATAAGGGTAGAATTGAACATCATTTAGCAAGAAGAATGAGCAGCAACTTTAAAAATATTGCTATTTAATAGAATCTCTACCTTTCAACCAAGTTATCATTCATTCATTATTATAAGTGATCTACCATTGAACTATCTAACCAGACATTTTCCTTTTTAATTACTTTTGTTCATACAATACTTTGATCGTATTCTTTCTCCTGTCCCACTCCAATATTCTTCCCACTAACTTTAAGCTCTCCCTGTCTCTCCCTCTTCCGCCCCCCCTGGAAGAAACACCAATCCAAAGGAGGGGTGGGTAAACCCAAATAAAAACAAACAGGCAGACACAAACAAAAGAAGGAAGGAAACTAATAAGAGAAAAAGTCTTACCAAAACAGAACAAAACAAAACAAAGGTGCTTACAAAAAAACACCAACAACAAAAACACGGAACATTTTGTGTTGGTCCACTACCACTAGGCATGGGGCCAGCCGTTGACTGTGGTTGACAGACAGTGATATTCTATTGAAGGAAGTTGATTTTTCCTTTGCCAGCAGATATCGGATCATGATAGCTTCTTGGTTAGGAGCTGGACTATATGATTTTTCTATTTTTGAAATGAAAATTACCAATTACATTTTAATAATCAACTTGCAGAAAAGTTCATGTTATTCTCTTAGTATTATTATGCTTCCCTTAAACATGTTAGCTACAACCGAGCAGTGGTGGTGCACACCTTTAATCCCAGACCTTGAGAAGCAGAGGCAGGCAGATCTTCATGAGTTCAAGGCCAGCCTGGTTTACAAAGTGAATTCCAGGACAGAGAAGCCATATTTTGAGAAACAAACAAACAAACAAAAGTTAAATCCATCCTTTGGGGTGCCATTCAGAAAAGCATTTGTTTTTGTTTTGTTTTTAGAAAAACTAAGTGAAGGTGACAGTTTTAGCTCACTGAGAATTATTTTGACTCACTATTTTTAAATAACAAGCCACTGGAAGAATGAAGCATAGGAGATAAGCTAGATTTCAAGCTGACAATGCAATGAAACTTTACCACATAGGAACAAAATGAGAGAGGTCCATTGAATATTTTTATTTCCTCAACTGGACTTTCAATGAACATATTGGGTCAGAACTAAAACATTTGTGTTGCCATACGTATACAGCTACACATTAATGTATACATATAGTATATAATGACTACAGAAAGTTTAAAAGAACACATTTACTAAACATTTTTCTAGACTTTTTTTTTGAAAACTCAACACTGCTCAATTTATTTTTCTATGAAGCCAAAAACTAATAGTGAGTAATTAGGTTATCATCATAATCATTATTGAAGCAGGATGCTAGCTAGCTATAGGAGCTGTGTAAAATATATTGACTGCCTTCCTCCAGAGTAATTGCTGGACCAAGCCTCTTTGTGCCCATAATCAATTTTAGCAATAAATGTTCTCTAGCTTGAAGCACTTTGTCCCACAAAAACTCAAGAGCTCTTTGAAAAAAATGATATTTCATAAAGATTTTAATCATTGATGTCTTTGTCTTGTATATGGACAAGTATTGATTCATTGTCAGTTTTTAATCACCTCAAATCTCAGCTAACACAAACACTATTATTTCAAGTATACAGGTATGACACAGCAATTTTCTTTTCTTTGATAAAATTCCTCATGTGTTCCTAGGTTGCTCTGGGTCGACAAAGTAGATTTGCTGGTTGTAACTATGCTTTTTTTCTGGATGCCTAGTTGCCTCCTAGTGTGTAACACTCTCCTATGAGATAGCTAGGGCAACTTGTCTCTCTTTCACACCTCTCATCTTCTCCAAACCTGGCTCAGGTGTGTTTCGACAGAAAAAAAAATTCACACAGAGTACAGAAAAACTGGTCTAACCCTTTTGAGGCCAACATTTGGAAGTAGGATGCAAACCTCTCTGATGCATTTTACTTGTCAAAGCAAGTCAGGGGCTGACACAGATTCAAGAGGCAGGAAATGAGGAAGAGAAGAGCAGCGAGACCACATTGAAAAGGGCATGGGCTCATTAAAGGATGAAATATTTGGACCAATTTTGTTGTTAATAAACCATTTAGAGCAGATGTTCTTGCACAATGTAGTTCCCTTGCCAAGTAATATTTTCATATAAGAATAGCCTCTAAACAATGCCAATATCAGTCTTTCTGAAATAGTATAGTTAGTTAAAACATAATTAGTTAAAACATGTCTAATTTTATTAAAATTAAAATATGGCTTAAGTGTATCAAAATTAGAAGCCATCTTTAAAAGTCTAAAGACAATAGATGTGTGTCCATATTTCTTTGAGTGCCATAACAAATATTCTCTGATGTAGTCTCTTATACATCTGTAATGTGATCATTTTCTGCCCCTCAATAGAACCTATGCTTAAAGAACTGGCTTACTGCGATTAGGGTAATCATAAAATGAAATTTGATCCTAGCATCTGAAGGTCATTGTGCTTGTACTCTCTTCCACCTTCCACATTTTCCTGTTAATAATTTATTCAACTTTTAAGAATCAGTAGAGAAACTCCTACTTTCTGTTATTCTCCCAGAATGGAAAAAAAATCTCTCTTATTTGTACCAGCAGCACATTTATGACACCAGTCTCAAGAGGATTATAATTATAATTGCTTTAAAGTACACCTCTTTCCGAGAAGGTGACAAAATCTGTGAAAACAATAGCAATAGGTAAAGGGGAAAAAACACCTTTCATCTCTCTATTCTTCCTGATGTGTGGGACAGAATGAAGCATGTGACTCATGCTGATTAAATGTTGTGTAACTTAAATACTTCTCTCCTTTGACATGTGATGAAAACAAGTGAAGTGTTATATAATTTAACAACATTTTCTGCACAATTGAGAAAAACCAGAAGAGCAGTTTAAATAAGTGCTATTTACTTTCAAGTACCATTTTCTTCAAAATAAATCCAATAAATGGAGGATTTTTAAAATGCAACTGGCATGTTTATATGTTTATGAAATGCCTAAAGTAAATGCACAAACCCAAAACTTATTATTTTATTTGCTGCTAATTTAATCCTCATCACCTTTTAGGACTTTAATTTTATTTTTCACTTTAGTTGATGATAACAAGAGAATAGTTCTCCAAACCTTTAGACAATATTGCCTTAGTTGAGTTACTGCTCAGGAGCAGTCTTCGCCATATTTGTTAAGAATGCCAGTCATATGGATATCCCAAGGAGTTAACAGAATCTCTGATGTTAATCAATATAACAATTTACAGGTTTCGTTCTTTTTTCAAATGTTTAGTCTTTGTGAGGATGTATTTATGGGTGTCTGCTTGGAAAGTGACTAGATGAGCACGTGTGGTCGTGTATATGTGGAGGTCAGAGAACAACTTTGGGTGCCAGTCTATATCATTACTTGACACAGGGTACTTACTGTGCTCAACACTGTGAATATTCGCCTAGGTTGAACCATCTTCACAGCCCTAAACCTGAGAAAAAGATCATAATGTATATGAAAGAAGTACCACTTTGCCCACTAGCTTGCCACAGATTCAGCCCAGCATAAAGAATAACTACTTTTGTCAAATAGCATGTGACATTAAGTAACTAAAGGGAAAGAACAGAAAGAACTGATTACATGAAAACGTTGCTATCTTGAGAGAGTGGGGAGATGACTATGTGGTTAAGAGCACCTCTTGCTCTTGCGGAGGACCTGGTCTAGGTTTGGTTCTCAGGGTCTCTTCGCACTGCTCCGGCTTCTGCAGGCATGTGACATGTGCATAGAAGAAGAAGAACACTCATACCCTATGAACAAAATAGCAAAGTGAACAACAAAAACAAGTTTTAAAACTCGCATTTTGGAGATTATGTAGGTGCCCAAATTATAATTACCTATCAGTAATTCTGAATGATATTATAAACAAATCACCATAACTTAAACAACATTTAGATAGCAAGAATGGTTAAGAGATTGGTAGGTAAAGTGTCTACATTTAGAGTTTATGTAATGCTTAATTGTGGTGACTTTAGAAAAATTATTTGTATTCTCTATGCCACAAATTTATTATGTGTAAATTATAGGTGGGTTTCCTTGGTTATTGTAGAACTTAATTAAAGCAAAATATGTAAGGTACACTGATGTTTGGCTCAAAAATTAATGAATAAATCTATGTGAAAATGATTCATATGGAAAAAGCCAGTCTTCAACCATGTACTACTACTACAATATTGGAAACATCTTCTGGTTCAACTTGTTAGAAGGAAATAGAAATACAAGAGGCATAGAAGCGTTTACTTACATATTCTATACTTTGTAACCTTATGAATCACTTCCTTGATTTAGTGTCTACAAAGTGGCCTTCAGTATAGTCTAATAAAATATTATGAATTGACCAAGGTTCACTTCCTCAGTTAGCAGCAGAATAGCATGATTAGGGGAAAAACAATGTTTTGTCACACACGTTGAACACATACAATTGCCCAGGACTGTAACTAGGAAAATATATATAAATTAAAGATTAAATATAAATTTATTATTTATTGAATACATGAATGTTAAGTCATTGCTTTTACATGTGTGAATAAAGTTATACCACCGTAGATTTTATTTCATTCTAAGTACTGATAGATAATATTTCCTCAGTAATCTTATTTATTATGTCATATTTGTATATGACATGTATATATGTATATGTGTTTACATACTTCAAAACAAAATGCTTCATTTTGACAACTTCATGCTATATTTTTATGTAAAACGCTTGTTGGAATAGATCATAACTCATTTATTTGCCTATCACTATGTGTCCAAATATAAATAATTTACTATGTGATTTAGTATAAAAATTAAAGGTATCTTTCAGTATTTCAATGTATATGGAACATATAATTCTTATAAAAAAGAGTTATTAAATTCAAATATTGTAAGTCTTCTATGTTACATTTTTTAATTTCATTATGGCTATATAAAATAATATATAATACAAAATTACCAAAGTTTTGCAAATTTTAGTTTTTGAAAACATGGAGAAATGAACTAGGATTATCCATGGTAATTTACAAATGGTAAATCAGAAGTCTAAGTAAAAAATTCATTTTTTTAAACAAAGTTTGTAAGACATAGACTTTATCAGACAATGAAATATGCTGACTTTGTTAATCATGTTTTTCCTTTATTGTTTGAAACAAACCATTTATAGACAATGACTGGATTGCCTTTGATTGTTGTGTTGCTACTGCTCAAGGTTGTAATGTGAAATCTGCCTGAGTCATTTTTTATGAACTTAATACTATAGCATACACATTGGTTGCTAGTGATTATGTTTTATAAAGATACACTGCTGAATAGAATGACATTTTGCAACTGGGGTGAATGTGAAAGTATTATATTATATAACTTAGCTGTTGAGTACTTCTTAGCTCCAAGGAATAACTTGGCTTTTTCTTCATTATCTTTGCAGCCAGATTTCAGTGCTATTTCTGGTACATAAGAGTCTCTAAAAGTATTTGATGCTAAGTGATAATGAATAAATACATGTTAATTTTCATCTGTTAAATCCTAAGAACATTCCAGAACTTCGATACTCCTGTTAAAGAAGAAAATGTATTCCAGTGATACATTTTGGTTTTTGCGATGACATTCCTAGAGATATAATTGGTAAATTAAGCCTAAATAAGAACATTTGGGCTTTCAATTCCTGCCTGACATGGATGTCTGCGACAATTTTTTTGCAATGTGTGAAGTGTCAAAATAGTGATGGTTCATCCACTTTCTCATTTTTCTCTCCCGAGTAACTAGCTTGACTATACAGGCAGATTCCCTAGCCCAAGAATTTCCAGGTGCATTTATTTGGCTAATGGCAGCTCTTAAAAGAAACATGAAAGAAAGCATCTAGAATGATAAGGACACTTGAGTGATGGGAGATCCTCTCAGGCAGCCTTCTTACTTGTTTAATTGTCTACAGGCCAAAAATTGCTCTCTTCTCTGAGTCTAGGAGTAAACATAGTTCTCTATTCTAGTGGTTTCATAAGACTCTATCTTCATCTTTGCAAACATTCTTTTGATAAGCTTTTACAATATTACTCATTCTTGCAATGGCTGATTGATCCTCAAAACAAAGTTGGAACCTTACTGCCTGGTAAGAACATTTAACATGAAGGATGACACAAGAAATATAATTTGAGTTTATCAAACACTTTCTCAATCTGGGACTATATTAAACACATTACATTTATTAGTTATTTAATCTTTATGATATCAAGCTAGATAGTGCTATTGATCACTCTGAATCTAAGCTCACAAGAGGGAATTGTCAAGAAGTATGAGCATTATCATTCAAAATACAGAATAAATTCATGATAGTTAGCATCTTTTAAGCATATCTTATTTTTTTAAAATTCCATTCTACATAAAATTTTCACATCATTACCACACAATCTGGGTAATACAATATTTTGTTTTTAAAAACTGAAATAATTAGGCATGGATTAGAAGGGACACTTGCCCACATTTCATAAGAATATAGAAGATTTGGATTTCAATAAAAGCATTGTGAATGTAGAGTAAATTTTATTCATAAAATTACAACTTTTGTGCTTTGTAAAACACATTTTATCAGAGTGAAATTTTCTTTCCAAATACTCTCTCTATAATCCATAACCCTTTCAATCATTACATTCCTAAAATTAAAGCTGAAGCATGTTTAATTTGTCTTTATTGAGAGGCTTGTAAAGCATTATTAACATGTATTGTTCACAATTTGTACAGTGCTCATTCTTAAACACGCTAGTCCACAGAAGTATCATGAGGTTGTTACTGTTTCCAAGTATGATTGCTGTTCATTGAGCTATATAGCTTAAGATATATATATATATATATATATATATATATATATATATATTCCTGTATGTATATTATGCTGCAATACAATTGTTGTTAAATTTTTTAAAACCATACTTAAGGAATTATATCACCTATGAAGAGTTCCTCTTTAAACTATAGTGGGCTGTTTCATTTTGTGCTGAGCAGTCAGTCCAGCAGCATTGCCTCCCCGGAGATCTTGAATCCTCACTTTTGCAGTCCTTTTGCTGTTTCCAGTGTCCAGACATTTGTAATCACTGAGCAGTCTCTTGACTTTTTGAGCAACAGATATATCCAAGGCTTGACCTTTTTGTAACCAGAAGGTCATGCTAAATTATCCGTGTGCTCTTTACCTCTTACTGGAACACTATATTGATCCTTCTGTATTTTCAGGTTAAAAGACTAATGTAACTCCGAATAGTTAGAGGCCCCTTAAACAGCTTCACAAATGCATTTCTGAGCTTTTCACAGTTGGGTTTTTTTTTTTTATTTTAATTGTTCTCCTCTTTGTTTATACCACCTATTAATATTTTTAACATTGTAGGGGCTCCCATGTTTCTTAGTTCTTTACTTACAGTACTATAGAAGGGTTGCTATTTTATGATCACTTCATCTTGCTACTTGGGTTAGCAAAGAAGTCAATAACCTCATGGGTGAATCTGCTGAGTAATGTCAAAAGTTCACTGAGTTCATTTAATAAAGGAAGCATTAGTCATGAAAGGAACTGAAGACAGAGAGCCACAGAGTCATGTGGAACAAAAAGGATGTGATACTTTCTTTTACAAAATCATTTTCTGCACTTGAAAGGAAAGCCATTAACGATGGGATTTTAGGAAAATAGGATGCTTTTCATTACCCTAAATGTCACCTGTGAACAAAAAAAAAGATGTTACAGATATCAAAGAAGAAATGGGACAGAAACAAACTGAGATTTAATTAAAATAGCCAAAGAAGCAACAGAGTAAGGGCGTGAATCTTCTATGAGCTTTCCAATCCACCATTTATTTCCTCATTCTCAGTGATTTATGTGCACAATTACAGTTCTCCTTCCTTACTATTCTTCTAGGGGCTACACTTATACTCTTATACTATTAACCTACTATTATAGGGGTTGTACTCATATACACTGCAAATGAGCTCAACATTTTCTATGTGATTCAATAGCATGCTAAAATTTCACATGTACCTAGTACTTAGCGCTAGATAAATACAGAAGCGCTAATAAAATAAAGGTTAAAATCAACCCATATTTATTAAATAAGAATGAGTTGCCCATCAAAATGCAATACCTACAGAATACAACATTTTTTCATTTAAACTTCACAAGTGTGCTCTGAGCTGTTATTATATCAATTTCCATTTTACAAATAAGTTCAAAGGTTTACTTGCTTTACTAGGATACCATAGCTAGTGA
>NW_024544421.1:2500-32667 GCF_018167655.1 Microtus oregoni | reverse complement strand
AATAGCATGGTTTCTGTGAGGTGGACTGAACATTACATCCCTCATAGCCTTTTTTGTAGGACAGATTAAAATTAGGATAACAGGGTTATTAGCTGTGAGAAATTACCTCCAAGAGTACTCAGTAGGACAGACTTTAGTGGAGAAAATATTAGCTTTCTTCTAATCTCTTGCTAAGGATAGATCACAGTAAAAATTACATGAAATCTAAGACAGACAGTATATACCTCCTATAATTTCTCTATTTTACAGATGGAAGTAGAAAGCAAACCAAGTTTACTCCTATAATCTTTCCAGAATGGGGAAACAGAAAAGCAGCTCACTGAAAGGCTGTTCCATAAGATATATTTAAGTGGAGAGCAGAGTAGTTCAATCCTCACCTCTTATAATAGATAATTTCAGGAATAAGTGAATTATGAGACAGATACTAGTTAATGCCAAGCCTTATGTGTAGGGCAGAATGAGGTGAAAAGCATACTATTTCACTACTAACTTTCAATGTTGGAAAGGTCAAGGTAAGAATGGCATAGATTCAAAGAGAGAAAAACAGTATCTCTACCCTGTCTTACTGCACAGGATATATCAAAGTATTTATTGATCATACTAAGTTACTCACTTGATAGGGGATATTAAAGTTAGAACAATGTAGATTCTGAAAGACAAACAGTAGCTCCCTCCAAGTCTCCTCAATAGACTGGACTTGGTAGTAAATACACAATTTCTCTCTTAAACTCTTCAATAAGGTAAATCAAGTTGCAGTGATACTGATTCTAAGAGATGGTAACTAGGTTCCTCCAAGCCTATTCTACTGGACTAAGTGACATGGGGAGGATTCTGCCTCACTTTTAACATCCTTTCCTGGACGGACCATGTTGGAATGATGAGGATTCTCAGAGAATAATTCCACTGTAGAATGGACTTAACTGTAGAGCAAATGATTTCATTCTTAACCTCACCTTTATGGAAAAAAGATAAGGACAAAATGGATTTTAAAAGACAAATACTAGCTACCTCAAAGTCACTGCCATACAATAGACTGAGGGAGAGTTCACACTCATTAATTTCTATCCTTCTCAGAAGGAAGGATCAAGGTGGGGGGGAACATGGATGCTGAGAAAAAATACTAGTTCACTGTAGATTCTGCTGTAGGATAGACTAAGTTGTAGATACATTAGTTCAATGCTAAATTTAATTAAAGGACATATCAAAGTTATGACAACATGGATTCTGAGAGATAAGACTTCAGTGTACCCTAAGCCTCTTCCATAGTATACACTAAATTGGTGAGCACACTAGTTCACTTGCCTTCTGTACTGAAAAACATAGTTTGAAGATTAGAAGTTGGGAGGCAGAAACTGTACTACTCAATCATTTTTGAAAGACTAGACTGACAAATAGTTGATGCTATCTATCACTCCTACCCTTTTCTGAAAGAAACAGATCAATGTGATCATAACTTGGATTTTCAGAAATAGACATGAACTCCCATCAAAGTTTCTCCATAGCACAACCTAAGATAATGAGAATATTAGGTGATTCTTAACCTCCCAGCATAGGTCAAGCTTAGCACAAAATGGGCATTGAGATGCAGACACTAGGCAAGACTCTTCAGAAAGACAGACATATGAGGAATGAACCCTAGTGGACTCATAACTTTAGGATAGTTCAAAGAGTTAGGAGAGCTGTGAGAGACACTAACTCCCTCAGACTCTACTCAGTAGGAAAGAAATAAGTGCAGAAAACCTAAGTTCACTTCTGGTCTCTTTGATAGGGCAGAACAAGGTTAACACAACATGGGTTCTGAGAGACAGACACTTGGTCTCGCTAAGCTCCCTTAAGACCTAAAGACAAAGAGCACATTAGTTCACTCCAAAAGTTATCCTTAGGACAAATCAAGATTAGGACAAGGTGTATGTTGGGATAAAGACACCAGTTCCTTCCAAGCCCCCTCCATAGGACTGTCTGAGTTGCAATTCACACTAGTTCACACTTATCCTTCTCCATAGAGCTGATCAAGGTATTATGATATAGTTTCTAATATATAGACCCTATCTACTCACAAATCACCTCTGTAGGACAGAGTGAGATTGAGAGCCCAATATGTAGTTCTACCTTTATCTGTCCTACAGAGAAAATCAGACATGAACTAGAGTGATATACACCTCCATATGTGTAAAGAGAGAGTCTGAAGGAATCTAGTGTCAGCCTGTCAGAATGTATATCCAACTATGTATATACTTAGGAGTGAACTAGTATACTTTCCACATTAGAATGTCCAACAGAATAGACTGGAGAGAGTAGGGTGTGTGTCTCAGAATCTATGTTGTTCCAACCTATATATGTTGTATGGATAAGGCAAAGAGAAAACTGGTAAGTTCTCCACAGAAGTCTGAAATGAAGCAGGTTTGAAGGGAGCGAAGGTTTGTCTCTCAGAATCCATATTGTCCCAACTTTATCAATACAACAGAAGAGTATAAGCATTGACAAATGTGCCCTGCAATTGATTCAGCCCTACAGAGGAGACTTGGAAAAAGCTAGTGTTTGCTCTCAATGTGCTTGTCTTAAAATTGATTTGTCTTAATGATAGCTTTAGGAGTGAAGACAGCACTCTTCATTAGTCTGTCCTGGGGTGGAAACATGGATGAGCCTAATTCCTGTCTTTCAAAATCAATGTGTTGATGACCTTGATCTGCTATGGAGGAGATCAGGAGTGAAAAAATGTGCTCTCCTTGTTAGTCTATCCTATTGAGTCATCTTTTTTTTTTTTGAGTTCTTGTTTTATTTATTTATTTATTTATTTTCTTTTTTTTTATTGAGAAAAGGAGAAAAAGAAAAAAAACAAGTTTCCACCTCCTCCCAGCCTCCCATTTCCCTCCCCCTCCTCCCACCCTTCTCCCCCTCCCCCCACTCCTTTCCCCCTCCCTCTCCAGTCCAAAGAGCAGTCAGGGTTTTCTGCCCTGTGGTAAGTCCTAGGTCCTCCCCCCTCCGTCCATATCTAGGAAGGTAAACATCCAAACTGGCTAGGCTCCCACCAATCCAGCACATTAAGCAGGATCAAAACCCTGTGCCATTGTCCTTTGCTTCTCATCAGCCCTCATTGTTCGCCATGTTCAGAGAGTCCAGTTGATGGATGGAGATAGAGACAGAGACCCACACTGGAGCACTGGACTGAGCTCCCAAGGTCCCAATGAGGAGCAGAAGGAGGGAGAACATGAGCAAAGAAGTCGGGACCACGAGGGGTGCACCCACCCACTGAGACAGTGGAGCTGATCTATTGGGAGCTCACCAAGGCCAGCTGGACTGTGACTGAAAAAGCATGGGTAAAACTGGTCTCTCTACTGAGTCATCTTAAAAAAGTTAGTTTCTCTCAGAATCTTGGTTGTTCTATGTTTTAACTGTCCTACAGGTAAGGTTATACTCAGTCCCACCTCACCCTGTCCTTCCAAAGAGTCTTGAACGGACCTAGTGTCTCTCTCTTAGAATCCATGGTTTCCTAACCTTGATCCAGGTTACTGAAGAGGATAGGAGTAATTTACCATGCTCACCTCCTCAGGCTGTCCTACAGAGGTTGCATGGGGGAAGTTAGTATCTGTCTTTCAAAAGTTGTGCTGTGCTAAGCTTATCTATCCTCTGGAGGATGTTATAAGGGAACTGATGTGCTTTTCACCTTAGTTTGTACTATTGAGGAACTTGGTAGAAGCTGGTAGTCTGTCTCTCAGAATCCATGTTTTCTTAACATGGATCTTTTTTTACAAATAAAATTAGAAGTGACTTAGCCTACTTTATTCCTGACTATCACCCAGGGAAAAGAGCTGGAGGAAACTAGTGTCTGTCTCTCAAAATACATCTTTCTAGCACAGTCTGTCCAATAGAGGAGGTTAGAAGTGAACTAGTGTGATCATCATCCCAGTTTGTCTGTCCTACAGGAGAGGCTTGGATGAAATTAGTGACTGTATCTCAAAACTCTGCTTGTCCAAATTTTAATCTGTCCTACAGATAAAGGTTAGGGTGCAGTTGTATTTATTCCTACTCCATCCCATTTAAGAATCTTAGAAGCCTGGGGGTGGTGGTGCACACCTTTAATCCCAGCACTTTGGAGGAAGAAGCAGGTGGATCTCTGTGAGTTCAAGGCCAACATGGTCTACACAATATAGTTTCAGGAAGGTAACAAAGCTACAAAGAAATTCTGTCTCAAACAAACAAACAAAATATGTCTTAGAGGGTGCTTACGTCTGTGTCTCAGAATCCATGTTGGCCTAAGACTTATCTGCCCCACCGAGGAGGGCAGAAGTGAACTTGTGTAGTCTCCTCTTTACTCTGTCCTATGAAGGTGTGGAGGGTTCTAGTGATTCACTCTCACAATCCATTTTGTGCTTACCCTGCTCTCTCAAATAGATAAGATTAATACTGAAATAGTATGCACTCTACATCAGTCTGTCCTACTGAAGTGGCTTTGAGGGAGTCACTTTCCGTCTCTCTGAATCAATTTTTTTTTCCTAAATTGATCTCTCCAATGCAAGATGTCACAAGAGAACTACTGTGCTCTCTACCTAAGTATGCCTGATATGCTTGGCTTCAGGGAGCTGGTGTCTGTCTTGCAGTATCCATGTTGTCCTAACTTGATATGTCCTTCAGAGGATGATAGGAGTGACCTGGTATGCTTTCCACTTGTCTGACTAAGAAATGGTGGATGTAGGTCATGCATCCCTCCAGAGCTCCTCTTGTTCTAATCGTTATCTGTCTTATATAAAATATTAGATTGCACTAGAGTGTTCTCCATATCATTGCTTAATATGAAGGAGGAAAAGAAGGCAGCTAGTGTCTATTTCAGAATTCATGTCATTCTGTCCTTGATCTAGTGTATATATGAGCTTAGGAGTGAATCATTATGCTTTTTAATTAAGTCTGCCCTACTAAGGAGTCAAGGAGAGACTAGCATTCTCTCATTCAGAATCCATGTTGTCCTATCTTTGATCTTGCCTACATATGAGGTCGTGAGCAAACAAGTGTTCAGTTTCTCTGTCTTTCCTAGTTAAAAGTCTTTGAGTGGTCTAGTATCTGTCTCTCAGAATACATGTTGCCCTAACCTTATTCTGCCCTATTGAAGAAGACAGGGGTGAAGTAGTGTAGTCTCTATTTCACCATGCCCTACACAGGAGGCTTGATAGGATCCAGTGTCTATTTCTCAGAATCATTTTCATGCTAAACTTGACCTATTCTCCAGAGGAGGTTGCATGTGAAATACTGCGTTCTCCCACTCAGTCTGTTCTACTGACGAGGCTTGCAGGAATCTAGTGGCTATATCTTAGAACCCATGTTGTCTTAAGCTAGACCATTCCTACAAACTAGGCTATAAATGACTTAATGTGCTCTATACCTCAGTATACCCTACAGAAAAGAGCTGAGGTGAGCTAGTATCTCTCTCTCAGAATCCATATTATCCTAAACTTAATGAGCCCTATAGAAGAGGTTAAGAGCAAATTCCTCTGCTTTCCACCACTCTTTCCTACAGAAAAAGCATGAAGTGAGCTTGTGTAATCCATATTAAACAAACCATGATCTGATCAATGGAGGAGATT
The DNA here is from genome assembly GCF_018167655.1 of Microtus oregoni. Lineage (NCBI taxonomy): Eukaryota > Metazoa > Chordata > Mammalia > Rodentia > Cricetidae > Microtus > Microtus oregoni. The sequence continues at coordinate 27,091 of NW_024544421.1, read as the reverse complement.
AGAAGTAAACTATAGTACTCACACTTCAGCCTGTCATACTGAGGAAACTTGGAGTCAATTATTTTTTCTCTTTCAGAATCCAGGTTGTCCTAAACATGACCTGTCCCACTTATAAAGCTAGGAGATAACTAGTGTGCACTTTACCTCATTCTGTCCTAGGAAAGAGTCTTAGAGGGAGAGTGTGCACTTTACCTCAGTCTGTCCTAGGAAAGAGTCTTAGAGGGAGATAGTGTCCATCTCTCAGAATCTATACCATCCTAACCTTGATATGTCAAATTGAAATGGATAAGATTGCACAGGAATACTCTTCACTTCATGTCTTCCTGTAGAACTGTCATGGAGAAAGCAAATGTTTATCTGTAAGAGGACATGGTATGCTAAACTTTATCTGACCTCAAAAGGAGATTAGGAGTGATTTAGTGTGTTCATCACCTCATTATTTTACTATGAAGAGACCTTGGTGAAAGCTAGTGTCTATCTCTCAACACTCATGTTGTCTTATGATCTTTTCTACAAAAAAGGATAGTTATGTCTAGCATGTACTAGTCTTCAAGAACTTCATAGAAAAGAACTTTCTTTCATTATCCCTGTTGCCCTTACTTTATCTGCCCTACAGAGCAGGTTAGAAGTTAAATACTTTACACTTTAATCTGTCCTACAAAGGAGTATTAAAAGAAACTAGTTTCTGTCTCTCAAAATACTTGTCATACTAAGTTGTTCTTTTCATCAGAGGAGGTTGGAAATAAACTAGTTTACACTCCACCTCAGTGTGTCAATAGAGAAGGCTGTGATGAAGATTGTACCTGTCTATTATAATCAATGTCATTCTTACCACATCTGCTCTATGGGAAAGTTGAAGAGGGAAGTAAAGGGCACTAAACCTCATTCCATTTCACTGAGGAGACATGGATGCAGCTAGTGTCTACCTTTCAGAATCCATGTTCTCTTAACCTTGATCTTTCCTATGGATATGGAAAAGATTTACTTAGTGTGATCTATTGCACAGTACATATTTGGAAGATGAGTCTGAGAGAGCTACTCTCTGTCTCTTGGAAACCATGTCATCCTATTTTTGATCTGTCCTACAGAAAAGGAAAGAAGTATCTTAATATGCTCTATGGCTCTGTTTATCCTATACTAAAAAGCTGAAGGGAGCTAGTGTTTGTATCTTAGAATTAATGATGAACTAAGCTTGATCTGTCCTACAAAGGAGGTTAAAATAGAATTAGTTGCCTTCAAACAAAATCTGTCCTACAGAAGAAGCACAGAGAGAACTACTGTCATTCTCTCAAAAGCCATGTCATATAACCCTTGATCTGTCCAATGGAGGAGATTAGGGGTCTCATTTCTGCCAGTCACACAGAGTGATGAATCTTAGAGGGGATTAGTTTATGTACCACAGAATCCTAGATTGTCCTAACCTTAATCTGCCTCATGGATAAGGTTAGGAATGAATTAGTAAGAACTATATTACAATGAGTCTTAATAGTCTTGGGAGATCTAGTGTCTGTCCTTTAGAATTCATGTTGTCCTAACCTTGTTCTGTATAACTTAATAGGTCTTTAGTGAACTAGTGTGCTCTCTAACTCAGTCCCTTCTACATAGTCTTTGAGGGTAATAGTGTCTTTCTTCAAGAATCATATTGTGTTAATCTTAATCTTTCCTATGGAAAAGGTCATAGATAAACTAATATTCTCTTAAATAAACTGTCACTGTAGATAGCTTGTGGGGAGCAATGCCTAGCTTTCAGAATCCATGTTGTATTAATGTTGATGTTTCCTACAGATAAGGATAGAATTGATATATGGTGCTCAGCACTTCAGTCTATCCTGCAGAAAAGAGCTGGAGGGAGTAATGTCTTTCTCTCACAATTTATGTTGTTTAAATGCCCTCTGTACAACAGAAGAGTTTGGAAGTGAAGTAGTATGTTTTACACAGAAGACCTGTAGGGATCTAATGTCTGTCACTCAGAAGATATGTTTTCCTTTATCTGTCCTATGGAAGATACAGGAATAAAACCATATGTGTCCCATATCTAGTGCAATCTATTGAGGAGGATTGTAGGAGCCTGGTGTCTGTCTTTCAGAATCCATATTGTCTCAACCTTGAGTTGTTCTCTCAATAAATACAACAGTGACTTAGTGTAATATACCCTTTCATATATACCATGGAGAAACACAGGATAAAGCTAGTATCAGGATCTCATATCCAAGTGGTCTGACCTTTGATCTGTCATAAGGAAAAGCATAGGAGTAACCTTGTGTGTTCTCCACCTCAGTCTGTCCTACAGAGGGAGCTTGAAGAGAGTTATCATGCAACAATGTAAAAAGTACTTCTGGACAATAAATAATTACAGATATGCAATAAAGACAAATCCAGACAAAAAAGACCTATAAATGTGCTACAGTGTTGGATAAATATATGTAGGCTTGGAAGAGAGAAGAAAAATAATAGTTATTAAAAACAAGTAAAGGGTTTAAAAATCATAAAGTTTTTAAAGAGACAGAGTACAGAAAAAAAAAATAAACCATGTGAAGATGGAAAATTCACAGAGTTTGGATTGTTTATATTATTTTGTCATCTTTAAATTTTTTGACTGCAGAGAGACTTTTGATTCTGGGGACTGCTAAGCTAAGCCAACATAGATATTTCAAAGGTATCTTGAATTCAAAATTTGAGTCTAAGGATATTTTGCTTTGGAAAAGAGGTTCTTCTTTTGTTTACACAGAAGATGATAGCCTGTGGATTGTTTCCAGACCAACATGGTTTGATGGATCAAGAACCCCTGAATGGTTGCTGCAAACACCTCCGCAAAGAAAATACTTCATCCAATAAACAGCAGGAAGAAGATTGGACAGAATTGCACTCATATTCCCAAATACAGCTTGTAAATGTTTCTTTACATTTAAAGGGGGATATGCTATTGAGATGGATACTTTACATTGGTATGGATCTTGTTTTATTTATAAAGATTTAAAGTCAATTTTGTTATATGTATATGTATTTCTGATCTTGATTAAGGTATGGTTTTTTGTAGTTCATTTAAAAATATAATGTATAATTAAGAAATATAGGTTAATAGATAATCATCTATAATAGTCAAACTCAAAGTAATGCTAATTAGATTTTCTAAATATACAGAAATGTAGTTCAGATGGATAGGTATTCTTCAAATCTTTCAGAGACCTTCAGAATGTGGCATTTAAATTATTTTAAGAACTTAGGACTTTTCTTGCAGCACCAAACTACTTCAAGAGGACGATGGGCACTGAAGAGACTCCTTATGGAGTTGGTTAGCCATTTGGGCAAGAAACTGCTCTTACCTGGACTGCTTTATGGTGTGCTGCAAAAACTGAACATGCAGAACTCACAGAGAAATGAAAAGGCTGATTCAGTAATTACACATTTATTAGAAATTATGTCCATCATGTGTAATTACTGAATTGACCTTTTCTGAGCTTCAAGCAGTTGCCCACTGAAAACCTGAATTCTAGAGGCTATGTCTAAAAATCCATTCTGTATTAACCTTGATCTGTAATGCAGGATGATTGGTAACTAGAATGCTCTCCACATCACTCTGGCCTGTGGAGATGGCTTGGTCAGAGTTAGTGGGTATATTTCAAATTTGTGTTTTCTTAACTTTGATGTATCCTACAAATAAGGATAGCATTGGCCGAGGTTGCCCTGCACCTCAGTCTCTTCTTTGGAAAATAACTGAAGGGAGTTAGTGTTTGTCTCTTACAATCCAAGCCATTCAGACACATTATGTTCAACAGAGCAGGATAGGAGTAAACTGGAGAGCTCTCCATCTCAGTCTGTTCTACAGAGGATGTTGGTAGGGAAGTAGTGGCTGTCTCTCAGAATCTATGATGCTTTGAGATGATTTGTCCTTACTGAGGATGTTATTAATAAAGTAGTGTACTCCCTATATCAGTTGGTTCTATTGAGAGGGCTAGAGACTATGTCGCATCTATCTCTCAGATACTAAGTGCTAGTAACCTTGATCTGTTCTACAGAGAAGGTTAAAAATAAACTAGTGTGCTCTACCTCACCCTGTCCTACAGAGGGGAATGGAGTGATTAACTATTCATCTATTAGAATCTATGTCCTCTTAATCTTGCTCCATTCTCTAGATATGGTTACAATTGAATTAGTATGCTTTCCACCATAGTCTGTCTTGCTTAGAGGGAATGGATTGAAGCAGTGTGTTGGTCTCTCATAATGTATCTCATGAAATTTTCATCTGTTTTATGGGGAAGATTAGGGATGAACTAATGTACTCTCTATTTCAGTTTGTCCTACTGCAAAGAATTTGGAGAGAGCTGGTTTCTCTCTCATAGAATCAAAGTTGTCCTCAACTTGATCTGTTTTATGGATAAATTAAGTACTTATTATTACTTAAACTAATTTAAGTAATTAAACTAATTACTAATTAGTTGACATGCCACCTCCGGCTGTCCGTGAAAGAGTCTCAATGAATCAAGTGCCTGTCCCTCAGAAGCTGTGTTTTCCTAATATTTATCTGTCCAACTAAAAAAAAAATGGAGTGAAGTAAGGTGCTGTCCATATTATTTTGTCCTACAGAGGAAACTTGAAGGGAGCTAATGTCTGTCTTTAAGAATGAGTGGTATTTTTAGCTTCTTTGTCAAAAAACAGGTATTTATAGGTGTGGGAATTGAATGGTAAAAAGAAAGCATATTCAACAAATGGTGCTGACATAATCAAATGCCAACATATTGAAGAATGAAAATAGATCCATATCTATCCCCATGCACAAACCTCAAGTGTATGGATCAAAGACCTAAACATAAAACTAACCACACTGAACCTCATAGAAGAGAAAGTGGGAAATACACAAACACATTGGCACAGGAGACCACTTCCTAAATATAACCCCAGTAGTACAGATACTAAGAACAACAATTAATAAATGGGATCTCTTCAAACCGAGAAGCCTCTGTAAATAAAGGGCACAGTTAACAAGATAAAATTGCAGATTACAGCATGGAAAAGGATCTTCACACACCCCACATCAGACAGAGAACTGATCTCCAAAATATACAAAGAACTCAAGAAACTTGACATCAAAAGAAGAAATAATTCAATACAAAAACATAGTAGAGACCTAAACAGAGAACTCTTAACAGATGAATTTCAAAAGACCGAAAGACACTTAAGGAAATGCTCACCATCCTTAGCCATCAGAAAAATACAAATCACAAACAACTCTGAGATTCCAACTTACACCTGTCAGAATGGCTAAGATCAAAAACATTGATGACTTCTTATGCTGCAGAGGAGTCAGGTAAGGGGAACACTCCTCCATTGCTGGTGGAAGTGATAACTCGTACAACTGTGTTGGAAATCAGTATGTTGATTTCTCAGAAAATTATGAAAAATCTACCTCAAGATCCAGCAATACCATTTTTGGGTATATACCAAAAGGTTGCTAGTTGTTGTGATCCAGCTGTCCTCACTCCCCCTGACTGAAAGCAGAACTTCCTTGTGGTCTGTAATTGACAAGGATGATTGTGTTCTTTCTGGCCAGTGGGTCTCCACAGGAGTAGAGGTATAAAAGGTCGCCGGGCAAAATAAAGGTTGCTGTTCTTCCACCTGAAAAGAAGCCTCTGTTTCTCTATCCCGGCACCCCCCACCAGTCTTGGCTATCCAGGCTGCGCTGGCTGCAGCAGTTGCTCAACCATACCACAAGGACATGTGCTCAACTTTGTTCATAGCAGCATTATTCATAATACCCAAAACCTGGAAAAAAGCTAGATGACCCTCAAAATAAGAATGGATAATGTGTACATTAACATATTGCAGTACTACAGAGTAGAAAAAAATGACATCTTGATGTTTGCAGGCAAATGGATGGATCTAAAAAACATATTGAGGGCTAAAATGATGGCTCAGAGGTTAAGAACACTGACTATTCTTCCAGAGGTCCTGAGTTCAATACCCAGCAACCACATGGTGGCTCACAACCATCTATAATGAGACCTGGTGCCCTCTTCAGGTCTGTAGGCACACATGCAGACAGAACACTGTATACATAATACATAAATAAATGAATAAGTCTTTAACAAACATATTGAGTAAGATAACCCAGACCCAAAAACACAAATATAGCATGTACTCACTCATAGGTATCTTTTAGATATAAAGCAAAGAAATAACAGCCTACAGTCCTCAACCCCAAAGAAGCTAGACAAGAAGACCCTAAGGGAGACATATTTACATCTGCATATGAAGGAGAAAAATACAAGATCTCCTGAGTAAATTGGGGGTGTGGGTGTCACAGGAGACGGTAGAAGAAGAGAGGGGAGGAAGAGGGACAGGGAGAAATGTATAGCACTGTGAAAACAATAAAAAAGAATCAGTGGTGTGAGGAGTTTGATGGGGAAAGTTATGAGGGAGCAGGTGTGCTCTCTGCCAGTCTTTCATAACAAAAGAAGGCTTGGTGGGAGCTAGTGCCTGTCTTTCAGAATCTCTTTTCTTAAATTTGATCTGTGTTACAGGTAAGGAAGGATAGGACTGATCAAGACTTCTCTCTATCACGATGCAAAAAGCTAGAGGGAAATAGTGTCTATCTATCGGATTTCAATTGTAATGATCTTGATCTGCCCTACAGAAGCAGTTAGAAGTGAACTAGTCTGCTCTCCATCTCAGTTTTTCCTACAGAAGAGGCTTTTACAGAGCTGGTGTCCATCGCTCTCCAAATCTTCCTAATTTGGTATGTCCTACTGATGAGTTTAAAAATATACTAGCTTCTTGTAAACCTTAGCTTATCTTATAGAAGAGGCTTTGGCAGAGCTAGTCTGTCCTTCAGAATAAATTTTATTCTAACTCATTCTGTTTAACAGAGTAGGAAAGAAGTGAAGTAATATGCTTTTCAATTTAGATTGTCCTATGGATACTCTTAGAATTAGTGCTTTCCTCTCATAAGCCATGTAGTCCTAACTTTAATCCTGACTCACAGTAAGTTAGGAATGAACTATTGTAATATCCACATCAGTCTTTCCAAGAGAGGATGCTAGGAGGGGCTAGAGTCTGTCTTTCAGTATTCATATTGTCCTAAATTACTCTTTCCTATTGAGGAGGACAGACATGAACTAGTTTATACTCCAACTCAGTCTGCCCTACTAAGGATGCTTGAATAGAGCTAGTGTCTCTCTAACAAAATATTTGCTGTCCTAACCTCCATCTGTTCTACAGAAAAGAGTAGGAAGATTAGGAGTGAACTAGCATAATCTCCACAACAGTCTGTCCCATGGAATGGGGATTGGAGGAAACGAGTATCTGTCACTCAGACTCCATGTCATCCTAACCTTAATCTGTCCTATGTAAGAGGTAAAAAAAACAAATAAGGTAGTCTACTTCAATTTGTACTAATTCTTTCTTGGAGAAAATTTCTCTTTATCAGCATCCAGAGTTTCCTAAGCTTGATTTGTTATACTGATGAGGTTAGGACTAGACTACCATGCATTAGACCTCATTGTGTGAATCTTGGATGGAGTTAGTAGTTGTTGCTCTATATTCATTTAGTCCTTAACTTGATATGTTCTGAAGAGTGAGTTATGAAAGAACTAGTAGGTTCTCTACCTCAGCATGCTCTAAGGATAAAGTTTGGAGGAAGCTAGTGTCTATTTCTCAGAATTCATGTTGTCCAAACCTCCTTGATATTTCCCCTAAATAACATTAGAAGAGAACCATTGTGCTCTCCTTCTCAATATATCCTACCAGGGGTCTCAGAGAAAAAGCTAGTGTCTGTCTCTCACAATCCTAACTTGATCTATACTAAAAAGCACAAATAGTGTGCATTTAAACTCATTGTATCCCACAAAAGAGGATTGGAGGGAGAAAGTTTATGTTTTTTTTTGTCCTAAATTGTTTATCCCAATGGAGTATGTTAGCAATGTTATTTTGTAATTCCCATCTCAGCATCTAACAGAGGAGTCTAAGTAAAATTAGTGTCTTTCTGGATCCATATCATTCTAACCTTCACCTGTCCTATTGAGGAGTTTAAGAATGAACTAGTGTGATCTTCAGTTCAATCTGCCCTACAAGGAAGTTTATATGAATCTAGTGTGCGTTTGTCAGAATCTGTGTTTTCCTAACTTGATATGCTCCATGGAAGATGTAAGTAATGAATTACTGTTCTCTCCACCTCATCATGTCATGTGGAGGAAGCTTGGAGGTAGCTATTGTTTTTCTTTCAGTGTCCACTTTGCCTGGTCCTTGTTCTGTAATAAGAATATGGTAGGAGTGAACTAGTGTGTTATTCATCTCAGTCTGTTCTATAAAGAGTGCCTGGAGAGAGCTACTTTCTGTCTCAGAATGCATTGATTTCTAACCTTGATCTGTCATAAGTACAAGTTATATTCCAATGTGCTCTCCATCTTAATGTATCTTACAAAGAAGACTTAGAGGAAGCTTGTTTCTGTCTCTCAGAATACCTGTTTTCAGCCCCTTTCTCTATCCAAAGTAGGAGGATAGGGGGTGACCTAGTGTGCTTTCAACTTCAGTCTTCCTAGAAGAGGTTTGATGGGAGCTGGTGTTTTTCTCTCAGAATCACAATTGATCTCTCCTGTAAAACACTGTGTCCAGGACACCTTAAACTTTATCAGTCCTGTGGAGTTTTAATAGGAGTTAACTAGTATGCTTTCCACTTCAGTCTGTCTTTCTGAAGAATTTTGGAGGGAGAGAGTTTCTCTCCCTTCAAAGTCCAGGTTTTCCAGAGCTTGATATACCCTACAGATAAGGAAAGGAATGAACTAATGTGCACTCCAACTTCTTCTGTCCTACCAAAGAGGCTTTAAGGAACTTGCATCTATCTCCCAGAATGCATGTTCTTAGCCTTTCCTATTAAACAGGTTATGAGTGAACTGCTGTGTTCTATAACTCAATATGTCCCAAGAAGAAGGCTTGGGGGGGAGTTCCTGTCTGTTACTCAGAATCCATTTCATCTTATGTTTTATGTCTTACGGAGTGGGATTAGAGTGAACTTGCGTGTTCTCCACCACAGTATTCCTATAGAGCATGATTAGAGGGAGCTATTGAGTTTATCTCAGTATCCATATAGTTCTAATCTTAAACTGTCCTCTGAGGGAAGTTGGTAATTAACTAGAATGATCTCCACCTGCCCAGACTACAGGTGAGGCTTGGAGGGAGCTGGTCTCTGTCTTCTAAAATCGACATCACGCTAACCTTTATTTGTCCTATGTATGCATAATTACACATAGTATAACTAGGAGTGGAGTGAGAAGCCTACTTCAGTCCTCCCTCCCAAAAAGTCTTGAAGGAACCCCGTGTTTGTTTCTCAAAATCCACCTTCATCTGTACTGCAGATAACTACAAGAGCATCCTAGCATGTTCTACACCTCCACTTTATCCTATGAAAAAGAGCTAGAACAGTAGTTTTCAACCTTTCTCATCCTGCAACTATATATATATATATATATATATATATATATATATATATAGTCATGATCCTCAAACATAGAATTTCTTTCATTGTTACTTATTAATTGTATTTTTTTGCTATGGTTATGAATTATAATATAAATATCTTAGTTTCCAATTGTCTTAATTGACCCTTGTGAAAGGGTCACTTGACCCTCAAAAGGGGTGGAAACCCACATACAGAGAACCACTATACTAGAAGGCACTAGCTTCTGTTTCTGATTCCAAGCTCTTATAACCATGATCTACTCTACAGTGTAGTTTCAAAGTGTTCTAGGTGGATAGGAGTTACCTCATGAACTCTCAATCTCAGACTGTCCTTCAAAGGAGAATTGCAGGGGGTTTGCTTTTGTCTTTTGAAATTGATGTTATTCTAATGTAATTGGGTATACGGAAGTAGTTACAACTGAACTACTGTGTGCTCCACCCCAGTAAGCCCTACAAAGTATGCTACGAAGGTAGATTTTTCTCACTATTTATGTTGCCCAAGCCTTTGCCTGTGCTAAAAGGAAGGTTAGAAATGAATTATTGGTCTCTCTAGTTCATTTTGTCCTATGTAGGTGGTTTGGAAGGAGGTACAGTCTGACTCTCAGAATCCACATCTTTCCAACCTTAATCTGTCCAATAGAGGAGGTTGGATGTGTCCTATGAAGGAGACTTGGGAAAAGATAGCATCTGTCTCATAGAACCCTTGTTGTGCTAACCTTAATCTGTCCTATGTTTAAGGTCAAGAAAAAACATGTGTTCCTGCACCTCAGTCTGTCCTGTATAGGAAGGTTTAGGTAGCTCATGTCTGTGTATCAGAACCCATGTCATCCTATCCTTCATCTTTAAAGGAGGACAGAATGAGCTAGTGTGTTCCCCACCTCACTTTACCATACAGAGGAAGCATGTAAGATGCTGATTCTTTTTGCTGTGTTATAATATTTTACTGCTACCTGCTGCATTGAAAAATTTTTTGCCTTTTATTTCTTTATCTAGCAAACAGAACAAGCCTGATCAAGACCTATAGACTTTATCATTTTCTATATCAAACTACTATGTAAACATATAAGAAATTATAAGGAATAGATAAATAAATTATTTTTTAAACCCGTTTCTTCAGTTGTTCTTACATATATATGTATATGAGCGTAAACATACACACCCAAGAACAATGAAGCACATACACTTCTAAATACAAAAACACAATGCTATTAGTCCTTATCATTCTTAGTTGCATGTATATGTTTTCAGGGCTGACCATTTGGTATCAGATAATCAATTGTTGTGCCCTTCCCTAGGGAACATTGCTATTCCTACTCTTAGCACACCTTACTGGCATATAGTTCTTTGTTTATGGTTGAAACCTCAAAGAGTTTCTCCCCCTTCAAGTTAGCATTTCTACTGGTATTCTCCTTGTCCAGGTCATGTTTAGGTCATGAATTTGAAAGAGAAGGGGGAGGGTTTAGGTTAGGAAATGGAAAGTGGAACTGACATAGTCCTATTCATCTCAAACAATTAAAATTTATTTTTAAGAAAATAGTTTATGCTGTTACCATTAAAAATATCTTTCCTAGCATGGAATGCCTTACATTATGTACCTTTAAAAATTTGCTATTCAGGTTTTTTTAATATGCTTGAAACTAAATTTTTTCTTCAAACATGAGATCTCTTTAAGGACACAGTGACATTTTCTTATCTTCATTATCATTCAGCCTAAAAATATATCTCTCAGTATTAAATATTAAATATTCTTTTTGGAGAGTTTAGTCCTTTGGAAAAGCAGAATTTACCAATGAGATCCCCCAACTTATCCACTAAATAACATTAACAGGATCAGACTGAATAGATTGCTCAATAAGAGTGCTTGCTTCTTTCCCAGAGGACATGAAGTCATTCCCAGCACCCATGTTGCATGACTCACAACTGCTTGAAACTGCATCTTTCAGTGATCTAGTGCCCTCGTCTGGCCTCTGAAGGTGCCTACACATACATGAAATACACTCAAGCAGATACATACTTATATAAATAAGTAAAATGAACAAGAAAATAATCTTTAAAAAATATATTGACAGAAGAACCATCTTACCCTACAGGGAAATGCTATGAAGAATTCCCTGAAGTGTACTTAGGTCCTTATTTAACCATAAGCCTAAGCCTTTCTGAAGTACATTATTGGTAACCTTTTGTATATTCAGATCTTTTTGTATATTATCGCATATAATCTCTAATCTGACTGCAGATTCAATCAATTCCAATGATCTACAAACAATGTGCATTATAGAAATTTCAAATCCATTCAGAAATATGATAAAAATGCCTTCACCAGGATATTAACAGGTTCTGATCAGAACTTATAGAGAGGGTCCTTAGGGTTAACAATTATTAACTCCTAGAAAGGAGTTAGAAAGATTTTTTCCCTATACTTTTAGCTTCTCCTCCAGCCACCAAACTTTTAAAAATTTCCAACTGGACTCATAATGTTCGTTTGTTTGTTTCATGACAATGTTTTTCTGTAGCTTTGGAGCCTGTCCTGAAACTAGCTCTTAGGCTGGCCTTCAGGCTGGCCTTGAATTCACAGAGCTGTGCTTGTCTCTGCCTCCAAGTGTTGGGATTAAAGGTGTGCACCATTACCACCTGGCTAGATTCATTACTCCTAAGTAAACCATACAAAGGAAATTCTTCTTAGGAAATCCTCCCAAAGCCCCTTAGGAAAGTTGACATATAAGTCTTTAAATAGTTACCTTCTAAATGTTTTGAGGATTTCAATTCTGGGGATGACTCTTAGGTAGCTAGACAAATATTAACAGGGTTAAAAGATATTGAGGATGGAACTCTTCCTTATAATCAGCAGCTTATGAAATAAGAAACCTCAATTTCAGGTCTTTGGTAAATGAATTGGATCTGAATCTGAATCTCTCTTTTACCCTTGGTGGAGACATGATTTTTCTATACCATTGAGAAAATTAAAATCACACTATCTTGTTTTGACTTTCTGGTATACAATAAAGATAAATCACTTTCTTCTTTAGGAACCATCAATTCAAATCAGTTTCTCAATCACTTTGGCAGGAAAATGTACTTCAGGAAAGCTGTTTGTTTGAGTAACTTTGAGAAATAGTATAACACTTACTTAAAAAATATAGGTTGGTACAATTGTCCTTTTGTCCAATGTCAATTCTCACCCCTCCAATGCTTGCACTATAAAATTGCCTCTCTGACTACCGTTGACTCTCATCCCATGATAGTTTTTTCCTCTTTGAGAACTACCCATTTTTATCATCAGGTGTATCTTATTTTATTTCATAATAAATTCTGACTCTCTTCTCACCTGAATCCTTTCAACAAAGATCACATGTAACAAGGAGCAGAACTAGACCAAAGGGAGATCTCAGTAACATAATGGATAACTTTTTCTTAAACCACATCCTGGGATAGGAAAAAGGAGTTAGCATGAAAATTTAAATTCATTTTTAAGGTTATTATAATTTAATGTTTATATTTTGTATATATTTCTTATCAATTATCATTTTTGTGTAAAAGTATAACCTGGCTTCCTTTCAAATTCACTGTAGTGGACATTGTGTTTGAACATAAACCTTTTCATTCCCAAGGTCTCTGTGCTTTGCTGTCTCTGTTCTATATAGCTTACTCACTCAATTATTGAAATCAGGGTACTGAATGACATTCCTAAGAGTGCCAATGACAATCACCTTGGAACAGAAAGTCCAACCATGTTTTTTTTTTTTCTCTAGATAAACAATATTAACATCTGTCAAAGACAAAGAGGCAGGTGATTCATGAAAAAGCATCAAGCAACTGTAAGGAACCTCTTGAGAACTAAACATGCAATGTATAAAAAGATAGTTATTGATGGCTCATTCAAAATACATAAATGCAGATACACTGTGGCAGAGAACAAGTAGGTCAGGGATAGGACAAGCTGGATGTTTCCTGTATTACTTAGAAACATGTTCAAAAATTATAAAAAGAAAATGAACAAATATGGTGTGTGAACATGCTTCCAGGCGTGAAGTCTCCCACTTGAAATGAAAATAGGAAAGAGCCACCAAGGAGCACATAAGCCAATCCTCAATATTTTTGTTTATCTGCTAATATGTACATGAAGAGCAAGATCAATATTTCTTCAGGCCCTTAATGTGAAGCATGTGGCTGCATTAATGAGCATGAACTGATGATGCAAAATCAATAGCTCAATCTATCCTTAACTGACTGTACTGAAGCTGTGGAAAGCTTTCTTTTGTTGTACCTATGAAAATCAGCCTGTATGCCTTGTTAAATGTGTGGATCAGAACCAATCAGACTACTTTTTACAGTCAGTTTTGCTGAATCTCTCACCTGGAAACCTGGTCTGGATGGGACTAATTAAGCCCAGCTGCAGCATGACACCTGACAAAGATGCTTACTTTGAGTTTGCCCTTGAGTTGAGCCTTACCACAAGGAAAATTTATATTCTGGCCTTCTTTGGAAACAAGAGTGGTATAGAAAAATGGGAGACTTGGTGAAAAAGAAAAGGGAACAAAAATAGATAAATACACGTGACAAAAGATAACCTGTGTGGGTATTCTGGGAAGCTGAAGTCCAGTGGAATTCATTAAAAAAATAAACAATTAATTTGGGAGTCATTTAAAAGAACAGTTAATGACAAGACCAAGGTAGATATTTCTTGGAGGAAATATTACATGATATAATCATATGTAGAATGATGCTGTATAACTTGTACATATGAAAGTATTGTATTTTAAAATAATATATTTTATATATAATTATGTATGTATATATGCACCTTTCCCACATGATTATAACTTTATTTGAAAAATTATAAATTAATTTATTAAACTTTATTATCTAAGAAAATAAAACAATTGTTTTGTCATTGTGAAAACTAGAAAACTGTCTGGACTATAGTAAAGCTGCTTAGTTTACTATGTTATACTGTTATTTATATGAATGCCCACAGAATTGTTCCGTAATTCAAAGAAATTGCTTTGCTGCTCTATATAGAAAAAAAAACTCTCTTTTGATGTTCTGAACACTGAGTTATTGAACTCACTAGATGCCCACCCCCTTTTTTGCTATGGTTACTAAAATGCTTAATGTTTCTTTTAATCCTCATCAGAAAGAAAACGTCCATGATATCATGATGTTTGCTATGGAAGCTTATGTTTCATATGACAAATGTTTACCTGTACATTATTTATCTGAGAATGGTGATCTCACTAAAACCACTTGCATAAAATTTGAAACCACTTTGAGTTCTGTAGTCTAGGCTCAAACTTATTTCTGCTTCTGTTGAAATCTATCAGCCCCCTTATTAGCAAAGTCATGAAATAATCTGGTTGTTTTGGAGTCTAAGTATAAAATGTGTTCATTTTTGTTCCTCCTTCAACCACAGCCATATGTAACTAAAAAATTAGAAAACTCCTAGCCATGGTGTTTAAAGCATGTAATCCCATTATTCTGAGAACTGAGACAGGAATACCTACCTAGAGATGCCCTATCTCACATAAGCAGGTAAATATATGATGATATGCTTAGTCTGTTTCAATAAATACTTAGATCGATATTGTGAACACCATTTTTCCTAGTAGACAGGTCATATTGCAATAAAATACATCATTAGTGTCTAAATCAATACTTAAAAAAACAATTTAAATTTCAAATTTACCTGTGACTGTGGATGAGAGCATTCAAAGCTAGGCCATCAGACCAGCTGGTGGTGAAGTTGATGACGTTAAGCTGTGGATAATTGTGCGTTGACTGTCGGACCCAGCTCAGAAGAATCTTTTCAGTGTTGGTTTGCTGCAATCCAGCCATGATAGTTTTCATCACATTTTTGACCTGTTTGTTAAAGAAATTTTCAATAAAAAGCACATACCCCCAAACAAGTACTCCTCACATTTTTAAAATAGTAATGCCTCTGGTTCTTTTTTTTTTTTTTTTTTTTTTTTTTTTTGGTTTTTCGAGACAGGGTTTTGAGTGTTTGTGATATTGGCCCATTCTAACAGGTCTAATATGGAATTTCAGAGTTGTTTTGATTCAAATTTTGCTGATGACTAAGGATGTTGATCATTTCCATAAGTGTCTTTTAGCCACTTTAGATTCCTCTGTTGAGAGTTCTCTGTTGAGGTCTGTACTCCATTTTTTATTGGATTATTACCACTTTTGATAATAATAATTACCCAAAGGATGCTCAACTATACTACAAGGACATGTGCTCAACTACGTTAATAGCAGAATTGTTTGTTTGTCTTAGCTATAATCTAGCAACAACCTAAATACCCCTCAACTGAAGAATGGATAAGGAAATGTGGTACATTTATACAATGGAGTACTACACAGGAGAAAAAAATAATGGCATCTTGAAATTTGCAGACAAATGGATGGATCTAGGAAACATCATATTGAGTGAGGTAACCCAGACCCAGAAAGACAATTATCATATGTACTCACTCATAAGTGGTTTTTAAACATAAAGCAAAGAAAACCAGCCTACAAATCACAGTTCCAGAGAACCTAGACAACAATGAGAACCCTAAGAGAGATGTACATGGATCTAATATACATGGGAAATAGAAACAAACAAGACCACCTGAGTAAATTTGGAGGATGGGGACTATGGGAGAGGGAGCAAGGAACTCAGGACCGCGAGGGGTGCACCCACACAGTGAGACCATGGGGATGTTCTATTGGGAACCACTAAGGCCAGCTGGCCTGGGTCTGAAAAAGCATGGGATAAAACTGGACTTGCTGAACATAGCGGACAATGAGGACTACTGAGAACTCAAGAACAATGGCAATGGGATTTTGATCCTACTGCATGTACTGGCTTTGGGGGAGCCTACACAGTTTGGATGCTCACCTTACTAGACCTGGATAGAGGTGGGTGGTCCTTGAACTTCGCACAGGTCAGGGAACCATGATTGCTCTTCGAGCTGATGAGGGAGGGAAACTTGATCATGGGAGGGGGAGGGAAATGGAAGGCGGTGGTGGGGAGGAGGCAGAAATCTTTAATAAATAAATAAATTAAATAATAAAAAAATAAATAAATAGAGATGTCAAGAAAAAAAAAGAAAAAGTAATTTTGTACTCTCACCTTCCAAAACTACAAGCTAAATAAACCTCTCTCTCTCTCTCTCTCTCTCTCTCTCTCTCTCTCTCTCGCTCTCTCAATAAGTACCCAGACTCAGGTGTTTTGTTTTCATAACAGAAAAGGACTATACCAGGGAAATGAAAGGCATGTTTGTCAAGGTGAGTCTTACCTGTTGATGGCCTGTTTTACTGGACAAATATGGAAATCTGTATGCTTATTATACTTATTCTCCAATTGACAGTACTATTAAATTGAAACACAAACATATGTGTGTATGTCTGTTTGTGTGTGTGTGTGTGTGTGTGTGTGAGAGAGAGAGAGAGAGAGAGAGAGAGAGAGAGAGAGATTATAAGCAATACACTTCATTGAATCAGCATTAACTCTAATTGAAATTGGTTAGGAATCAATTCGGTGTGATTGTTGTCTGAGAAATATGTTCAATATCATCTTTAGAGTCTAGCATACTAAAATACTGTTATGAGACTTGCTCTTTTTATAACTTTCAATAGACTTAAAAAGACAGGGTATAAAATATTAGACTTATTTTTAGTCAATAGTAAGATAAATCACTAGTGTTTACAAATAGAAAAGCAGTTTTAGTAAGAAAATGTTTGCTTATAATAACAAAAATCCCTTCAGAATGATGTAATTATATATATTGCATATGTTTTACACACACATATGCAATAATTGAATAAAAAGAGGGTAACAATTTTGGAGTTGAGGAAACACAGTAGGGGCTGGATGGAGCAAAATGAAACTAAAAGTTAAGTCATTCTATAATTTAAGGACAATATTTTTCTTTATAATGCATATTATTTTTTCCTTTCTATTAGATTACTATATGAAATTCAGCAAGTTACCTATCCATTTAATCACCAGATTATTTATCTCCAGAAAGAAGATTGTTTTCACAACATTCCAAAATACAGTGAACTAAAAATACCCTAGATCCATTTTGTAACTTAAAAGATAATGCCTATTATACTAACTAACTGCACCAACTAGCTTTATATCTGGGAAGAGAGAACCTCAATTCAGAAATTGCCTTCCTACGATCAGGTTACTGGCAAGCCCTTAAGACATTTTTCTTTTAAAAAAAAATAGTGATTTATTTGGGTGGGCTCATGCTGTTGTAGGTGGGACTATCCCTGGTCTTGTGGTCCTGGGTTCTGTAAGAAAGCAGACTGTTCAAATAGTACAAGCCACTGAGTTGCATGCTTCTATGCCCCTGTCATCAGCTCCTGCCTCTAGTTCCTTTCCATGTTTGAGTTTCTGTCCTGACTTCCTCCAATAATAAACAGTGATGTGAAAGTGTAAGCCAAATAAACTGTTTCTGCCCCATAAAGCTTTAGCCATGGTGTTTCACAACAGCAATAATAACTCACAGACACTGACTGGACTGAAAATGTTTACCTGTTGAAATTTTTAAAAATCGACAAGTTAACAATATGTAAAAGAGGAATATGCGTGCCTAACAGCTATAGATGCATGCTTTATTTTCCTTTTATCAATTGCTTTCAGCACAATTGTTTCCTAGTCTTGAATAGTTACAAATATTATTTAGAAATTTATTGAATTTCAAACTTTCATTCCCCTAAGTAGTCTGATAAAAATGCACATTCTAAACATTTTTATAAATTTTAAGAATGAAGTGATACTTCATTTCAGGTTTTTTAATCTACAGAATCATTTAAGTGACTATTCTTTTTCTTTTAAAAGCTAAAAATGGATCCATTATTAGATACTTGCAAGAGTAGGTAAGTAAATATGATTAATGCTTACCTACATAGTTTTCCTTTGTGTAAACCTAAGGTATGTGTGCACAAAAATGTGATGTGACAATATATATGCAATCATTATGCATCAATGTGAAATATAAATATATTTTGGGTTGGATTTTTTATCTATGAAGAGATTAACATATATTTGCCTTTGCAGTAAATACATATTTTAACAACTCATATTAGTTGTCTTTTTATGAACTGTTGAATGTAAATTATGGGGTATAATATAAAATCTGATTTTAAAACACTTATAAAGTTAGAGATGATATTTGAAACATGGTGATAGTTTGAATGTATGAAATCTGTGTAGATGTGTGGCACAATCTGCTGATAACTCTCTCTATCTCTTAGAGCTGGATTCTCCACAATTTTGTCACTCATCTCTGACCTACTACCTATTTACCTAGTTACTCTATAGATAAGTAGGTCAAATAATCATATACAATATATAATCTTTCACAGCATATTCTAATATTATGACATTCATGACCCCCAGGTACAACCATTTGTAGATGTATGCTTTGTGTACTTTGTTGAAGCAGAGTTGAAATAAGTCATTAATGGCATATTGGTGATGATGGATTTTCTCTGATCAGGCAAGCCTCCAATGATGAATGGAATTCATTTGCAAAATGCTTGATCAGACTGTCCTCTATGTGTATAATGTTTAAGGACAAAACAATATTCAATCCAAAATGCTTTTAGCATCATTGTGTGTCTAATTCAGCTTATCAGGCTCAGCCTCATTGGCATCGCTTCTACTAGAGCAAAATATTACTGAGAGAAAAAGAAAGAGTAATATGTATGTATAATTATTGTTTCTCCCTTTCCTACATAAAAATTGTTGCCAGGAAATCATTAAGATGGCTAGAAAGATGAACTGGGAATCAGAAAATAATCTTTTCTTCAAGACTCACAGTGCTTATGAAAGTATCAACTGAAACAAATATGTAAATATTTGTTAATTGGAATGCAATCATGACTAAGAAAGGAAGGGTAGATGCGTAGATGATGGCTTGGGCACAATTTTAGCCTGTGAAAGATTCTGAATTCCATCTTTAACAGTGAAAAAAGGCAATGGCAAAAGTGACAGTGTTACCTAGCTAGGTAAACAACGTATAATGTACAGAAAGCTGTACCAGCAAAGATTCCCCTTCGAGGAACAGTTTGTTACTCAGCTGTTATCACACAGACTCCTGCTGTTAGTCTCCTGGGCAGCTACCTGAATTTCAGAGCCCTGTCACCAACGGTCACAGCTTTTCTGCTGTCACACATCTCCATTGCTGATAAAATGGAACAGAATAAACTATCAGCCATCTGAACTTCAGTTAGGTCACTGTTGGCCAGATTCACCATGGTGTTAAATAAAGCCACTTAGATTCTCTGTCACCATGAGGCTATAGCTCCTTTTCTTTCAACTCCTGCCACCACTGTTCTCAGTCTCCACAGCATTAATTAATAAACATGTGTCCAGCACAGGTTTGCCCACTTAAACTACTTCCCTAAATGTATCCCTCTTGAGAATCAGGCAATGAAGAGATGTGTCATCCTGATGAGGAACAGGGCAAGAACTAATTTGCACAGTTTGGCAGGACTTTGCAGAAAGGACTTTCAGCAGCAGAAAACATGGCACTCTCTGGTAATTGGATGTTGAAGTAATATTAAAAATAAATATACCAATGTGAATAACACTTAGAATTAAGAATTATCCTTAGCTTAGCCATCAGAGGTAGGTACCTGATTTAATATCACATGAGCACATATTATATATCCTTTAATTTATTATAAAGTCAAGTTCTTATTATGTAACACTACCTGGCCTTGATCTCATAACTCTCCATTGTCAGCCTTCTGACAACAGGGATTATAGGAGAGCACCACCATGGTCAGATGACATCAGAATTTTTTTCAAAGCCACTTATTTCAGAATGTATATATTCAGTTTCTTTTCAGGATAAGAGTTGTATATGAAGTGGAGACTAGAAAGGTGATGATGGAGAAGTAAGTTTGACATTCACAAGTTTCACAAGTCCAACATTATTTATAGCAGTATTAAAAACATAATACATGGCGTTGGAAGAAAATATTTACATATATGCATTTGCTTTAATGCTATTCACAATTGAATAAATCTATAAAATATATTATATTGACCAGAGTCTGCTTTTATTTTTTCTGAGATATTGAAACTTCACTATTTAGTATAAAAACACATATATGATCTTGGTGAGAGAATCTTTTGGGATTCAAGGATGAATGAAGAGTATTGAGCAAGGGAATTTTTAAGGATTGTTAAGTGGTTTTAAGAAAATGTGTCAGCATGCTAGGAGAGGTGATGTAAGTAGGAAGAGAATGCAAGAGTCTGTATACTTGCATTCACAAAGCTAAGGTACTTTAAGTACACAATTGGAAAGTAGATGCACTGTATAATTATGTCTTAAATAAGGAAAACAGTAAATAAGGGAATTTCTTTTAGTATTTCTGGGTGTAAAAATCCTTCTCCCCATAACAACACCTCCCCTCCATGGTGCAGGGGAATTGTCTGTATCCTGTCAATCATGTTTTAAATAAATGCTGATTGGCCAGGTAGGAAGTATAGGTGGGACAACCAGACAGGAAGTAAAGGTGGAACAATGAGAACGGGAGAATGCTGGGAAGGAGGAAGCCCATTCCTCCACAGTCCTGCCCAGACCACAGAAGAAGCAAGATGTGACCTATCCCACCGAAAAAGGTACTGAGCCATGTGGCTATCATAGATAAGAATAATGGGTTAATATAAGTTATAAGAGCTACTCTGAGGCCTGAGCTAGTGGGCCAATAAGTTTATATCTAATGTAGACTCTCTGTGTGAATTTCTTTGGGGCTAACCAACTGTGGGAACTGGGCAGGACAGAAACCCCCACAAGCAGTCCCTCATGTTATGCCTCCCAAAGAATAAACATCAGAAAGCACAATGTTGACATTCTATCTTGGAGTGAGTGGAAAAGGAGTTGCAAGGGCACTAGAGGAGACGAGATTTGATGGAATCCTGTGGAAAACCAACTCAATGATGAACACAAGTTCACAAGCCTTTTGGAGATCTCTGAATCCCTGTGTTGTCCTCCTTGCTTTGTCACAGCTGGTGGCCATAATGCCCAGCATCATCTACAGACTGGGTGCCCTCAGAAGCTCTTACTAGGGTCATCAGAGAAATGTGTTCAAAACTATTACAGTCATTCTACTGGCACTTCTGGTGTCTTTTGTGGTCCTGTGTGCCTTATTTCATTTTTTAAATGTTTCAGCTTAATTCTACAAACAATTGATTGCATGGAAATGTTTCCTCCTTGAAGATATTTTGAAAGATACTGAGCAGCATAATGAAATCATTGGTGGGAGGCAGGGTATGTTGACACATAGCTGATTTTATTGAAACCATTTCTATATGAAAATGGCTAGAAACTAGCCAGCTTTGTATCATGTTAAAAGTTATATTTGTTTTCTGTTCTTTTAATACTGCTGTAAAATGTAGTTGAGCCCAGCCAAAATAAAAATATATCAGGACAATGGAATTATCAGTATGGCTGTTCAACTGAGGAAGTACATGGCTGGTCCCTCCACTTTACATCAGACTAAGTAATATTTACAATTCTAAATAAAATTCAACTCAAGTAAATGGAATAATCATGGCCAAATATTATACCCAATGAAAGAATCTTCACAGAAAAGAACACATATCAGACAAGACCTCCTGAGAAAATTATGAGGGGGGAGAGAAGGGAGGGTGGGGGACATGGAGGGGAGGGAGGAGGCAAACATGAGGGAATGGGATGTTCAAGAGAAGGGAAGAACAGAGAAGCAGATAAAGGAAAGTGATATCCTGATTGAGGGAGCCATTAAAGAGCTATTAAGAAACAGCACTAAGGAAAATCCCAGGAATTCTCAAGGATGACTCCAATTAAGACTCTAAGCAACAGTGGAGAAGATACCTAAATTGGCCTTCCCCTGTAATCAGACTGATGACTACCTTAATTGTCATCATAGAATTTCAATGATCAACTGATGGAAGCAGATACAGAGATCTACAGGGAAGTACTGGACCGAGATACCTGAGACCAGTCCAAGAGAGGGAGGAGTGATAATATGAGAAAAGGAGTTAAGACCATGATGCTGATACCCACAGACACTGCTGACCTGAGCTAGTGAGAACTCACTGACTCTGGACTGATAGTGGGCACATCTGTATATAAATAAAATTTAGACCTGCTGAATGTGGGGGGCATTTATGAGGCTTGGACAGTGTGTGAGGCCAATAGCAGTGGGACCAGGATGTATCTCTAGTGCTTAAACTGATATCTCGGAGCCCATTCTTTTTGGAGTGATATCTTGCTCAACCTAGATGTAGTGGGGAGGACCTTGGGTTTGCCTGGAAGTGAAATGTCAGACTTTGTCGACTCCCCATGGGAAACCTTAACCATTCTGAGGAGTGGATGGGGGAAATGGTGTAGAGGGAAGGTGGAGGAGGCAGGAGCAGGGGAGGCAGAGGGAATGGGGATAGCTATGCAAAATGAGAAAAGATTGTATTAAAAAATTTCTAATAAAAATAGAAGATCCCATTGGAGCAGTATATCCCCAAACCAAAAATATATACAAAGAAATGCTTTAGTCATTTTCCAAGACTAGAGTAGTAGCTCTGACAGATTTTAAATGCACAGAAATTTCCCCTGGAGGTAGTATAAAAGTGCTAAAATTGGTCTGTTGTGATGGTTACACATCTCTGTAAATAACCTAAAATTTTCGTTTGACTAGAGAAAAACATTCGTTCCTACAGATACTTTGAGAAGCTACTGAACAGATGAATTAAGCCTGATTGAAGAACACTGAATTTTACACAAAGAATTAGTAATTTATGGTTAAAAATATATCTTAGAAAAAAGAAAAGGCAGGCATATCTCATCTATCTCCAAATATGTAAACTCTTTAAAGATGCTAAGCAATCCTTGTCATTTTTACTTACAGTTGAAAATAAGTATACACCACTATTTTAACAGCAGCTATTTTCTCATCTAATCCTGATAGGAAATGAAAACATGTTCATGCATTTCCCTTTTGAGAGAAAAGGAATTATTATGACATTATATCCAATAGTGTTAAGTTAGTAAATAGGTACGTTTAAATTTAAGCTCATGTTGTAATGACTTTAAATGTTCATATGATTTTCACTTAACCAAATGACCTATGAGTTAGAATAAATTAGACAAGCACAAAAAGCCCTATCCTCAAGTTATTGAGAAAAATGCGATTCCAAAAGCTGACTGTATAACAGGCATACTCCTAAAAATATTCCTATTCTATTAATCTTTCATCATTATAGATATATATTTTGAAAATACAAGATTGATAAGTTTATTTTTTTTACAATGGTCATTTAAGGAACAGATAATTTTTCCTTTATAAAATTCTATAGTTTGTTAAGTGCACATATTTGTTAAAAATTTTTAGATATGGTTGGGATTTTGTCTTATTTTGCCAACCTTACCCCATGACAAAATTTCAACAATATCCCTACAACTATTCCAGAACATATTTTGTGATTATCCTATCCAAAATGACATACATGTGTAAATTTAAAAGGCAGTCCTGGGAAGATGGCTAGGTAATGTCAGTGATATGTGTTTATTTTGTAGGTCAATTAAATGAAAGGGGTTAGCAACCTCTTTTATAAAAAGGCAATGTCTGGTAGTATATTTACCTGCCAGTGGAGGATGATATTCCAAATCAAACCAAGAGTCAGCTTATGATTTCCATCCACTATGTCACTGCTTCCTATATTCACCAAATCAACCTGATAAAAAAAAAGAAACTATTTGAATGGATAGCAAATGATTAATTATAAATAAAACAAAATGTGAAAGTATTGCATTTAGCTATTCTTAGAGCCTAAGCAACAGTACAGATTAAAAAATGTAATGCAAAAATGAAATGAAATGCATTTTTAAGTTCATTTTCCATATTAAATAAGTACCTAGGAACTGGATAATGAAAGCATTAACATATGAATGTACCACTGCACATTAAAGAGACCAATCAGAGTTCTCCAAATAAAATGGATAATAGTAATAATTCACAAAAGGATGCATGAAATTATGACATGCTGACTAGTATCAAATCAAGTTGAAACTTAGAAACAAAACACATAAAAATAAAATAAGAAGAATCAGCAGTATTTCTATTTAGTATAAAAGAAAATCTGGCCTGGAAGTCATGGTG
>NW_024544420.1:0-32829 GCF_018167655.1 Microtus oregoni | reverse complement strand
TCTGCAAATTAAGTAAAATGTAAGTATGAAATACAATACAATGTACCTCATTAGTGTACTCAACAAAATTGTTTAAGAGAAATTGTGTTCTATGTAATGTAAATATAAACTATCTGCAGTTGTACATGGATTTAGAACAATGACATACTTTTACTTTCAGTAAATTTGTGTTATAAATCCACTGTGAGAACTTAATTATTCCACTGATTTTCTGTATTAAAACTTCACAAAACACTAACGTGTTAATTATAATCATACATTTTCCTTCATCTTTGCTAAGTTATCAGCATTTTCCAATTGCAAAAATATAGAAATCTGTTGTAAACAACCTGTTTTCATTATTTATTTTTCCAAATCACAAATTATTCAGTATATAAAAAGCACCTGTAGTCTAAAATTTTATTGCCATAAATTATGCACGCACCCACTGAGACAGTGGAGCTGATCTATTGAGAGCTCACCAAGACCAGCTGGACTGTGACTGAAAAAGCATGGGATAAAACTGGACTCTCTGAACATGGCGAACAATGAGGGCTGATGAGACGCAAAGGACAATGGCACGGGGGTTTGATCCTACGTAATGTGCTGGCTTTGTGGGAGCCTAGCCAGTTTGGATGTTCACCTTCCTAGATATGGACGGAGGGGGGAGGTCCTAGGTCTTACCACAGGGCAGAAAACCCTGACTGCTCTTTGGACTGGAGAGGGAGGGGGAAAGGAGGGGGGGAGGGGGAGAAAGGTGGGAGGAGGGGAGGAGGGGGAGAAGGTTGGGAGGAGGGGGAGGGAAATGGGAGGCTGGGAGGAGGTGGAAACTTGTTTTTTTGTTTTTTTTTCTCCTTTTCTCAATAAAAAAAAAAATCAGAAAAATGTGGCCTTCTAAAGATGAACAACTACTAATCCAAGTAAATTTTCACACTTACAATGGCTTTCTTCTTTTCAAACATTACAGGCATGTTTTAACAGCTGAGGGATTTTAGACACAGATGTAAATGTGCCTGGAAATTATTAACAGTCAAGGTACATGTGTTAGTCCATTTTGTATTGCTATGAAAAATTACCATCTGTTGTATAAATTAAAAAGAAAATAAGTGTATTTTTTCAGAATTCGTGTAATGGAAAGTTCAAACAGCAATGCATCTAAAGCGTAAAAATGTTCTTCTGATTGTATCACCAAATTGTATATAGCATTTCATGCTTATGCAGAGTGAAGAAGGGGAAAATGCTAGGAGAAGAGATGGGGAGAGACTAGGGGACAGAGAAGTATGACAAATAATGAAAGCAGAAGGAGATATGGCAGGGATTGTGCTGCTCTTTTATCATAATTCGTAGTTAGGAGATTTTATCCATTCTTTCAAGATCTACGTCATTCTAAGTGATCAATTTTAATCTTCTCTCGGCAACCACGTTCCTTCCAATCATTTTTCACTATGTCCCAGATCATAGTAGTTCCCCTAGCTTTCAATATCATTAAACTGAGAGCTACTCCTTTAGTCATGAACCTTTGGGGAACATGCTATATGTATACCATTCCATTTGTATATTCATATAATTCGAAAGTGACTCTAAATAATAAACAAGAGAACATGTCAATTGTAGAGCCATTATAACATGACTCACTCTTTATTATAAATAAAAAAAACAGGGCTCCTGAGAGTCTTCAACTGAGAAAGTACTTGCTTCACAATCCTGAAGACCTATATTCAATTCCTGAATCCAGTTGACTCAGATAAATGTAGAAGAACAGAATCATCTCCACAAAGCTCTCCTCTGACTTCTCCATGGATTTTGTGGCACATTTACCTACACAGACACATGATGAGCACATATACAATATTACAAACAAAAAATAAACTAACAGCAATCTATGTTCCATAGTCTGATATTACATGTGTGTGTTAACATTTCATTCTATAATTAACAGAGATTCATAACTTCTATAAGACAAGCATTGCCCCATTGTTTTTTTTGCCTTATCAGAATTTTCTAATGGACTTAAAATGTCAAAATGTTGATCAGAACATAAAGTGTTTTAGGCATGCTTAACATATGACAATGAGTGCTCAATGAAAGTAGACTGGGTGAAGCAGCTACACCATCAAGAACTTTTATTAGGTAGATAAAAAATTCAACACACACACACACATGCACACACGCACACACATATAGTTTCCTTATATACAAAACTTTTCTTATAACAAAACTTTCCTTATAAGAAGAAAACATGAGGCATAAAGTAAATAAGTAATTAAGTAAATGAGTATCTCCCATGCTCCCATGAAAGATAAAATAGAGCAATAATAAGAAAAGTCACAAACTAAGGAAACCAAACTAAAAATAAATAAATCTGAGATGGAATAACTTATGTTTACACTGGATTTTTGAAGAAGAGAGGTGAATTGCAATCTATTTTATTTTGTGTAGTTTCCTACATTTGTTATTATTACAAGTAATTTCATGAAAGAAGTTGTGTTATTTAAGAAATACATGAGGTTCAGTTATATGCACTTAAACAAAAGGAAGCATTGAAATAAAATGTCATATTTCCCTGTGGCATGCATGCTTATTGTATTTGGTATGCAGGATTTATATGCCATGGCATTTGGAGTCCACACAATAGATAAATAAATGTAACTCTGAAAGAAAGATTCAGCTGTACTCCTGTCACTGATTGAGATCATTGATGAACTCGAAGGAAAAGTCTATAAATGCATTTGTCTAACCTGAGTGGAACCCGGGGGAAACTGCCTATTTAGTAAAATAAATGAAAAAGATTTGTGTGGGGGTATGGTGCCAAAGGTTAGGTTAAAAGATTTATGAGGAAGTTTGTCAAAATGGAGAAAAGGTAATTGAGTCTTAATCCCATTACTTCGAATGTAGTCTGTGTATTCAAGCAGCTCAAACTCTACATTTGTGGGAATAACACCTAGAGTAAAACGATCAAAAACATCTGTAAGTTATGAATGCACCCAGCCCATATGCTGTATTTTAAATCCAGACTCATAGAATATTGGTGTATTTATCAGTCTTACCACATTTCTCAAAATTGTGACTTCTGAGTATTTATTACTTTTCTCTATTTGAGTATAATGAGAACTGATCAATAATATCTTTAAAAGATATTTTGCTTGTTTTTAATGGACATGTGGCCCATCATTCTGTTCCTTTAAAATAAATTGACTAAGCAATGTAGTAACCATATAAACTGTGGCATTTTTTTCCAGCCCTTGACTCATAAAAGGTAGTAAAACTTGCCCTACTATTTAAAAAGGTATTTAATAAAACATGCTATATTCTAGAAAAGATGAATAGATAAATTGGTTACAGCTAGGGTCTTGAGAAATGAGTGCTGATAATCCTGCAATCTTGACAACCTGAAACCAAGTAAGTCGGCTACAAATTAAGGACCAACTGCATGGGAACATCAGTTAAACTAGTGAGACCAGATTTCACTCAGTCATATTAGCCCAGTATGGAAACAGAGGCCAAAGCGGAGTGAATTCTACTTCACTTTGTAAGGATGGCATGGTGTTTTAAAGGGAGAATGAAAGATCAGGTCTGAGTGGGGATCATTAGTGTTATGGAATTAGGGCTGTCCTGTTTGTTCTCACTACCTGATACTTCAAGATCCAGGGCATTGTTTTGCTTGCCTTTACTTTATTCAACATGCTACCTAACATCATTCTTTATCATTTACAAAAAATAAAAGAAAATTGATAAAAAACAAAACTCAACTTTGCTCCTCAGTCTTTCCTGCCTCATATATATATACTTTGTTGTAATGGCTTTGGGAGCTACAGTTTGTTACACAGTATATTCACTTGCTCAAACAGCTTTCCTTGTACACATTCATTACAATGAGTTGTTGGTCTTATTCAAGGGCTCTGGCTTCTGGTACAACATCAATATTAGACCCTCACCAAAACTCCTCTTGGATATCCTATTGTTGCTCCCAGTCATGAGAATATTGTAGCTATGATTCCACAGTACCTTCATACTCTCCAGTAGATAATAGGTTGTATGTTGAGGTGGGTCAACTCAAAATCATGGATGTTGGCCTAGGTGGTAATTAAATTTGTTAACCTCAGACTATTGTAAAGAGGGGCAAACCCATAGAATTGTGGTTGACTTATATTACTTGATTGGTTTTCCAGAAATGGAAAATATAGAATGAGATAATATTGCTTTTTATATATTTGGCACAATGCTCATTTTTAACTAAATGATGAATTCACTAGAACCTTGTTTGGTAAAAGAAAAAATTCATTGTTTGCTTGTAAATATGACCATTTATTCTGAAACAATTACTTTACCTTTTAAGTTTGAACTAGAAATCTTTACTGGTGTAGTACCATGAAATTTCAAAGCTTTTTAAGAAGATTATCTTTCTGAAACTTAATGTATAGTGAAAAAGTAAAGGTTTTCCAAGACTGGGATTTGTAGCCAGAATTGACAGTCTGAAAAGTACATGAATTCACTTATAAAAGTTTGATTTTTAAACTCATATGTCCAAATTTTAGAAAGACAATGCTGATTGTTTTTCTTTCATATAGAAGATGCAATCATGGGAAAGTGAATTACGGGTTGTGAAAAATATTCCAGCCTCTTAGGAGACTAAGGCTTTTGACTGAATGTGGGATAAAATTGATGATCTGAACTTTAACTCAGACACTTGAAACATATGATAACCTGACATTTCTCTGAAGTAAGCTGAAGACACAGAACACACATAAGCCTCCATAAGTGACTTCAGCAGTACCTCTTCCTCATTTAGAGGAAAGTCTGTTATTGAATACTCTCTCGCCACAGAAGAGTGCCTTGGGAAAATGGTTTATCCTAACACATTCTGAAAATTTTCCTAAAGGCTATTTATTCTGCATCAATATTTGGATGGAGGTGGTTTCAAATGCAAACATGCAAGATGTTCCAAGAGCTTAGCATCTTTTTTTGTGTTAACGTTTCTCATAAATAATTTTATTTTGGGCATGTAGGTTCTGCTACATATGTAATAAATGTGACTCTTTTTAATATCAGAGTTACCCTTAGGGCAGTAAGTACATTTATTTCAAAGAAATATAAAAATAAAATGAATAGAATACATCAGGTACCTCTCAGATCATTACAAATGAGTCATCAAGCCTTTCTAAATTTCCTTGGGTTATATGAATAATGCCTTGAGATAGACTGCAACTCACTAAACTGTCTTTCTGAGGACTGGGGGTGGGAAAGGTTTTAGAAAGGGGAAACCCCTGGGAAGAATTGTTCTAGTAACTGTCACGTAATTCATCTCAACAGAAGAGAAGCTGATTTTCAATCAGTCTAAGGTAATAGAAGATGTCAGAATTCTAGAGATTATTTTGTCGTCAGTAGTCCACTTACCCTGCTTGAGAACACCCTAGGAATAACAAATGAATCATAAGGTAGAATCACATACAAGCACATTTATTTTCTTCAAATATTGATATTTTCCCCTTTGAGTTATATGTCTAGAGAAATTTGTTCTGTAAAGTAATCCATTAGGGTCAGAGACACGAATGTGTCAAATATGAAGTTTGATGGCCTTCTAAGATTTTAGTATGTCCTGGACTGGGAAAACTTTTGATTATCCATCTGTGTTCCACCTGAAAGAAGATGGGGTATAGTCTAAAGCTGCAGATTAGTGGAAATGCTTGTAGCCGTTTTACCTCATTGCCTGTCAGCTAAATCTTGCTGACAATATAGGAATTCTTCACTACTGAAGGAACGAGCCTCCCTGGACTGATAATTTTCTCAGTTTATGGTGTGTGTGATGTTTTTGTAAAGTGGGAAATAGTTGAGAGTGTGAGTGTGATGATCCTAGAAGGTAAATTTAGGCGATTCAACCAACCGAATACCACCTGAAAATTGGATAGAATTTAACGGACAAAAGCAAACTCAATTGTATGCTCACTTCTCTTGTATTCCCAGGATTTAGCTTATAGTGTATGGCTAATAAGAGACTATATAAATGATTATTAAATGTATGAATAAATGAAAGTGGGCACAAATGAATATTTTCCTGGGATTTTGATGGACATCTGGGTTCTTTTATCATAATCATAGATGTCTTTAGTCATTATCATTCCTAATACATGATAGCTTTATTTATTTTCTTAAATGTTTGATCCTATAAAACTGGGATAAGTAATTACAATAAAGAGAAAATACAATGGATGTATGAAGAATGATTCATTTTTTAATAAATTATTTTATTACTTTAAATAATACCAATCCAAATTCCCATTCCCTCCCCTCCTCCCTCTCCCTCCACAGACCATCCCCCCACCCCTCCAACCCTAAGAAAGTAGTACCATGAACCCTGCCCTGTGGAAAGTCCAAGGCCCTCCCTACTATGTCTAGGTTTAGCAAGGTTTACATCCAAAGAAAATAGGATCCCATGAAGCTGGTATATGCAAGTAGAGACACATCCCAGTGTCACTATCAGTGGCCCCTCAGTCTTCCCCAGCTGTCAACCCCATTCAGAAGGGCTTAGTTGTTTCCATGGTCGTTCATTCCCAGTCCAGTTGGAGTTGGTGAGCTGACATTAGCTTAAGCAAACTGTCTCAGTGGATGACCCCCTCATGGTCCTGAATTCCTTGCTCATACTCTCACTTCCTCCACTCTTCAACTGGATCTTTGGAAGGAGCTCAGTCTAGTGTTCCTATATGGGTCATTGCCTCTGTTCCCGTCTGTTGTTGGACGAAGGTTCTATAGTGATATTTAAGGTAAGGTCAGTTCAGACACCCTCTCTATTTTTTAGGGTCTCAGCTGGGTTCATCCCTGTGGGTTCTTGGGCATTTTTCTTTTTTAAAATTTATTTTTCCATTCAAAAATTTCCACTTCCTCCCCTCCTCTCATTCCTCTCCCACCTCCCCACTCACCCTCCTCCCTCCCCTCCAGTCTTAAGAGAGGGCAGGGTACCCTGCCCTGTGGGAAGTTCAAGGCCCTCTCCCCTCCATCCAGGCCTAGGTAGGTGTGCATCCAAACAGGCTAGGGCCCTTGGGCATTTTTCTAGAGGTAGGCTTTTGCTAACTCCATAATGGCTCCCTCAATCAGAAAACTGGGAATCAACCTACCTCAGGTTTCACTCTTGGGAATATATCCAAAATATGCTCAATCATACTACAAGAGTATTTGTTCAACTATGTCCATAGCAGCATTATTTGTAATAGCCAGAAATAACCTAGATGCTCCTCAATGGAAGAATGGATAAAGAAAGTGTGGCACATCTACACATTAGAATACTACTTAGCAAAAAAAATTAAAGACATGCAAATGGACAAAATTAAACATCATCCCGAGTAAGGTAATCCAGACTCAAAAGAGCAAATATGGTATGTACTCACCCATAAGTGAATACTAATCATAAACAAAGGCCAACGAACCTATAGTTCAGGGTCCTAGAGAAACTAAGTAATAAGGTGAACCCAAAGAAAAACATATACAGACCTACCTGGAAATTGGAATCAGACAAAAATTTGCGAGCAGGGGAGCAGGGGGGCAGGGGGTAGAGGGAGGAGAAGGGGAGTTGAGGAGAATTTGAGGGAATGGGATGGTCGAAATGGGGGAAGGAGAGATATGAGAGCAAGGAGAGAGATATCTTGATTGAGGGAATGATTCATATGCCTGAATTTCTTCGGTGAAGGAAACCTTCACCAACAGCTCCATCAAGCAATAGAACTTGGCAGCTTCAGACACGTGGTGCTTCTAACTTCAGAGCCAAGGATATAAGAAAGGGTTTTTGGAATCTCCCCTTGTGTCAAAGGAAAGCCACTGAGGCCAGATGTATATCTGAGATGTCACTACATAGAGGTCTGGACAGGCCATTGCCTGGAACTATGAAGGTGATAAGTGGATTGTCTTGGAAACTCAAAGATGTTGGAGGTGGCAGAGTCATGGGATACTTGCCAAGGAAAGCTGCAGACCAGGTGTGAATCAGTCCAAGAGAAAGAACTATATTGCAGTCAGCAAAGGTGAAAGGACTTGGAAATCTGAAGAGCTATTTGCTATCAGATGGAGATGCAGAATTTAGAGTTTGTAGTGCTAGTTGTTCTTACTTTGGTGCAGTATTTCCTCACTGTGTACCCTTTCCTGCATTGTGAGATGGTGACATAAGTTCTGTACCATTGCATGTGGGAAGTATGTGACATTCTTTTTGATTCTTATTTTATGGGGGATTACACTTAACAGATTGCCATATATCCCAGAAGAGCCTCTGGACTGGAAAACAGTGTTGAGATGGTTACAAACTATAGGGACTTTTGAAGCGGACTGAATGCATCTTTGAATTATGATATGGCTACACGCCTATGAACATGAGGAATACAATGTTGTAGTTTGAAAGAGAATAGCCCCCATAGGCTCAGATATCTGAACGCTTGGTCATTAGTCAGTGGTGCTACTAGACAGGGATTAAAGGTGTGGCCTTATTGGAGTAGGTGAGGCATTGCTGGAAGAAGTGTGCTATTGTGGGTACAATTTGAAGTTTCAAAATCCTAGGCCAGGCTCATCCTCTCTGCCAGCAAATCACGATGTAGCTCTCAGCTACTGTTCCAACACATGTGTGTTACTATGCTCCCTGCCATGATGGTAACGGACTAAGCCTCTGAAATGGTAAGCAAGTCACCACTTAAATGATTTCTTTTATAAGCGTCCCTTCATAGCAATAGAACAATGCTTAAAACATACTTTCATAGTTTACTTAATGTGGCTTTTGCAATAGAAACATGTCTGAAAGTATTATTTATATATATGCACAAAAATACACTAAAGTCCAATTATTACTACATTTTTAGATGAGTGTATCCATCCTGTTTAGCTCTTAAATTCCAGTAAGTATGGTAATAGGCCAGAGACATAGGATTTACTTTCATAAATAGCAGATAAATTGTACCATGTAATGTCTCAAATTCATTACACTAAAATTTAGAGATGTTAGTTTGCCCTCTTCATCTTCCTGGGAAAGATTGCTTTTTCATTTGTTTTGGTTTTCAAGACAGGTTTCTCTGTGTATCCTGGCTGTCCTGGCTACACAGAGAAACCTTGCAGACTGGGTTGGCCTTGAATTCACAAAGGTCCACCTGCCTCTGCCTCTCTCATGCTGGGAATGAAAGCATGGGTTACCAATGCACAGCAAGATTGCTTTTTTTTTTCATTTCCTCTACCTGGATCTTCTGTAGCCTTCATATTCCTCTTAGCTTGGAATCCTCTTTATAGGACCAGGATTATATTGATTTTCTAGTTGTACAGGGTACTTAAAAATGCTATAGTAATATATGAAAAATGCATGGCTTTTACTTGTGAAAAGATTAATAACAATTGCTTTTATCTTTTGACAAATAAGTTTTGACAAATTAGTAATAGACTAGTTTTTAATTCAATATCTAAATAACACTAAATTGGATCGTCATTATTTTAATGCTGAAGTAAACATTCCTGGGCAACTCAACCAATTTTTTTTAAAGTTATGACTCCATGAATAAGTAAATGCAGAGTGTGAATGAAAACAACTTTAAATTATGCTATGCAGACAACTTTAAAAGAATTTTAGAAGAAAAGGAGAAGATAATGAACGAGCAGAATTTAATTTTGAGGGTTTTTATTTCAATTCTGCATTGGGCTGGAGGCCAGATTCCTAATTACTTCTGTATATACAGTATAAAAATTGCTTAAGGGATGCTGGATGAATTTTCCAAAAGACAATTAAAGATTCTCAGTTGAATAAAATAATTTTTTTCCTGATAAATTTTGTGAGTGTGGTGGTTTCCCTGAATGGGTGACATTCTGGACAATCTATTGAGAGGTGCAGTTCATGACAAAAGTAAATGTGCTTTTTGAAGATACTGGGATTAACTTATTTAATTATTTGTTCAATTAGCTACATTTGCAAGATTTATAAACCTTAAATGTTAATCTTAAAGCCTTCCCTTTCTGCATATTTTAATGGCTCTGGTGTTCCTGTGGCTTTGCTGAACTCCTCAGCTATTGCGACTTCATAAGAGCCTTTAAAATGCACAGTTGCCCAGGTCCTGCCTGAGAAGATTCTGATTTAATTGGTTCAAGAAGCATTCTGATCATTGAGATGTTTAAAAGCTCCCCAGGTAATTATAATGTCAAGGTAAGGTTGCAAACCACTGGATTTCGGGGAAAAATACCAGCTCCTATAGAAGAGTCAGTAAATTCAAATTAAATCAGAGTGAAGCAAAGGCAAAAAGGAGAGAAAAGTCCATGAAGCATGCACTTTAAAAGCATGTATTGTCAGTAACACATCACTGAGCAAGACTGCTAAACTCACTAACCTGTTTTTGTTACAATGTTCCTGGTGCAAAAAAAATGAATTATATTGTAATAAGAACAGAAATCCATTTTACAAATTTTGAGATTTTTAATAAGTAGATATTATATAATCATATGATTCTCTGAGAGCATAAGAAACTATTGATTTATATTAGATTGGCCAGCTGTAAGTCAGCAGCAGGTTTTTTTTTTCATTTCTTTGTCATTTTCTTTTTGAAAATGCGTTATTTCGACTTCTTTTTTTTTATTGCGAAAAGAAGAAAAAAAAACATAAACAAAAAACAAGTTTCCACCTCCTCCCAGCCTCCCATTTCCCTTCCCCTCCTCCCACCCTTCTCCCCCTCCTCCCACCCTTC
Source organism: Microtus oregoni (assembly GCF_018167655.1). NCBI lineage: Eukaryota > Metazoa > Chordata > Mammalia > Rodentia > Cricetidae > Microtus > Microtus oregoni. Next base: position 22,165 of record NW_024544420.1, on the reverse strand, counting down.
TCCCCCTCCCCCCACTCCTCTCCCCCTCCCTCTCCAGTCCACAGAGCAGTCCTGGTTCCCTGCCCTGTGTTAAGTCCTAGGTCCTCCCCCCTCCGTCCATATCTAGGAAGGTGAGCATCCAAACTGGCTAGGCTCCCACAAAGCCAGCACATTAAGTAGGATCAAAACCCCCTGCCATTGTCCTTGGTGTCTCATCAGCCCTCGTTCGCCATGTTCAGAGAGTCCGGTTTTATCCCATGCTTTTTCGGTCACAGTCCAGCTGGCCTTGGTGAGCTCCCCGTAGATCAGCTCCACTGTCTCAGTGGGTGGATGCACGCCTCGTGGTCCCGAATTCTTTGCTCATGTTCTCCCTCCTTCTGCTCCTCCTTGGGACCTTGGGAGCTCAGTCCAGTGCTCCTGTGTGGGTCTCTGTCTCTATCTCTATCCATCACCAGATGAAGATTCTATGATGACATGCAAGATATTCGTCAGTATTGCTCTAGGATAGGGTCATTTCAGGTTCCCAATCCTCAGCTGCCCAAGGAACTAACTGGGAACCTCATCTTGGGCACTAGGGAGCCCCTCTAGGGTCAAGTCTCTTGCCCACCCTAAAGTGGCTCCCTTTACTAAGAATTGTGGTTCCGTGCTCCCCTATCCACCTTTCCTTTATCCCAATTCTCATGTTTCCCAGGTCCCCCCTCCTTCCCTTCTATTAGTGGTTTTAATTCAGTTTCTTTCTCTTTCATTTTTTACTTTAACTGATTATTTGTGGATTTTCACATCATGCATTTTGTTACCACTTACCTCCAAGTCCCCTCACATCTGCCTTCTGCCCTTGCACCCTCCCCCTAAAACAAAACCAAATTTAAAAGAAAAACCAAAACAAAACAAAGAAGCAAAACAAAAACCAAAAGAACAATTTTGTGGAAGATGCAATGTAGCCTGTTGAAACTCACAGTTGACCCTTTAGTCCAATCATCTTTAACTGCAAATGGTCATTGCCAGGAGTAATTGGTCTGACTCCAGGCTTCTGCTTTCTGCTACACAACAGATAATGGTATTTCACTTCCGCTCCTCTGGGATATTCTGTTATCCCATGTCATGGAGAGCCTGCTGTTTTGGATCTGTAGGTAACTCTCCTTCACATGTTCCAGCAGTTCATAGGTTCAGGGGATGCCAGGATGGACCAACTCATAGCCCTGGTTCTGGCCCTGGCTGGTAATTAGGTTGGTCAGCTCACTAGCTTTCTCTCCTAGTCAGTTACTACCAGGATGAGCTCTCCAGCACTGCCTTGATTAGCTCACCCAATACAGCCTACATCAAGGAGCTGGGCCAGTTCTCTTGTTCTCGGGCCCTCATATCCAGGTCCCCCCGACTCACATTGCCAGGAACAGATCGACTGTTTAGCCCAGGCAGGGTTCAGGACCCTCTCTCCTGATTACTGCAGGGAGAATATGAGAGGGACAGGGGCAGGGCGGGACGGGACGAGCAGAGTCTGCTGTCCTGCTCTCAAATCCTCAGGCCTGGCTCACCTGTGGACCTGACAACTAGTTCAGCTCTACTGAACTGCATCTAGTGTAGGGCAGGGCTAGTTCTCACCCTTTTGACCTCTGGGCCAGCTCTCTTGCTTGCCACAGGTAGCAAGTGATAGAGGGGGAGGGTGTCTTTCCCTTGCCCATGCCACCAAATGGCAGATTAAGGGGACAGTTAAACTCTGTTCTCACACCCTCAGGGCTGGCTCCCTGGCATCACAGACAACAGGGTCAGTTCTATTGTGCTGCCCAGGCAGGAAGCAAAGTTTGCTTTCTCATGCACTGCAGCCAGTGAAGGTCAGGGCCCAGATCTCCTACTCTTGTGACCCCAGGGTCAGCTCCTTCACCCACTGAAGGTGGTAATAGATGGGGGACATTTTTCCTTTACCAATGCCACCACATGGCAGACAAGAGGGACAGGGTCAGCTCTCCTGCTCTCATGCCCTCAGGGTCCACTCACCTGTGTCCTAGACCACAGGATCAGCTCTAATGTGCCTGCCTGGTAACATGCATGCCTATGGAGAGGGGGCAAACTCTCTCCTGAGGGGTTGGGCCAGCTCCCTGTTGCAATATCCAGTGAGGAACAGGACCAGCCATTCCAGGCCAGTGATTGGCTCAACACAGCATGGTTCCAATGATCCCTGTGCTAACACTGGTCATGGACATCCACACAGACGTGGACCCAGACATGGTCCTCAGCAGCAGCTCAGGTCCAGATGCCACCATGGCCCCAGTAGCAGCTCTGGCAGCAGCATGTCCCCCAGGGAATCAGCATAGTCCCAGGTGGCTAGCCAGAACCCTGGCATCCTCAGAGCCCTTGGTGGCAACCGGAGTCACGGACAGGACCACAGACCAAGACATGACTCTAGGTAGCAGTCATGTCCTGGACATCCCCATGGCTTGAGGTGGCAATACCAACAACACAGATCAGCATGGCCTTGGGTGCCCCATGGTCTGTGAATACAGACATGGTCAGAGGTAGATGAACAGACCGTGGTCCTCCAAATTGGCCCTGGGTGTTGACAACAACTCAGATCAGTACTGCTGTAGGGCAACATTGATTCTAGTTTTTGGTTATATGTATATATATGTTATTTCTTAAACAAAAAGAGTCTATCAAAAAATTAATGATTTCAGAAAGCAAATTTTAAATATCTGGGAAAACAAAGCTGCAATAAAAGAAGATTCATGGTTTTTTACTAGACATAAGGAAAACTAGGAGAACAGATACTTAGCTTCATGATATATTTTTTAAAGAGTAAGAGAAATACCATTAAGAATATTAGACAGATGCTACGTGTGGTGGTGAAAGCCTTTAATCCCAGCACTTGAGAGAGACAGAGGCAAGCAGATATCTGTGTATTGGAGGGCAGCCTGGTCTATATAGTGAGTTCCAGAACAGCCAGGGCTGTTATGAAGAGAAATTCTGTCTTACAAAACAAAAGCAAAAAGAAAGAAAGAAAAAAGTATTAGCTAAGTTCTTTCAAATATCAAATTATGAATTGTTTCTAAAATTTCGAAACCACAAACATAGATTCAGAGCTTCTACATTGGTATTCAAAAGCCCATGGCCAAAAGACACTTAAGGTCATGCTCAACTTCCTTAGCGATCAGGGAAATGCAAATCAAGACAACTTTAAGATACCACCTTACACCTGTCAGAATGGCGAAAATAAAAAACACCAATGATAGCCTTTGCTGGAGAGGTTGTGGAGAAAGGGGTACACTCACCCATTGCTGGTGGGAATGCAAACTTGTGCAACCACTCTGGAAAGCAGTGTTTCGGTTTCTCAGGAAATTCGGGATCAACCTACCCCTGGATCCAGCAATACCACTCTTGGGAATATACCCAAGAGAGGCCCTATCATACAACAAAAGTATATGCTCAACTATGTTCATGGCAGCATTGTTTGTAATAGCCAGAACCTGGAAACAACCTAGATGCCCTTCAACGGAAGAATGGATGAAGAAAGTATGGAATATATACATATTAGAGTATTACTCAGCAGTAAAAAACAAGGACTTCTTGAATTTTGCATACAAATGGATGGAAATAGAAAACACTATCCTGAGTGAGGTAAGCCAGACCCAAAAAGAGGAACATGGGATGTACTCACTCATATTTGGTTTCTAGCCATAAATAAAGGACATTGAGCTTATAATTCATGTTCCTAGAGAAGCTAAATAAGAAGGTGAATCCAAAGACAAACACATAGGCATCCTCAGGAATATTAACCTTCATCAGGCGATGAAAGGAGACAGAGACAGAGACCCACACGGGAGCACCGGACAGAAATCTCAAGGTCCAAATCAGGAACAGAAGGAGACGGAGCACGAGCAAGGAACTCAGGACCACGAGGGGTGCACCCACACACTAAGACAATGGGGATGTTCTATTGGGATCTCACCAAGGCCAGCTGGCCTAGGTCTGAAAAAACATCGGATAAATCCGGACTAGCTGAACATAGCGGACAATGAGGAATACTGAGAATTCAAGAACAATTGCAGTGGGTTTTTGATCCTACTGCACGTACTGGCTTTGTGGGAGCCTAGGCAGTTTGGATGCTCACCTTAGGAGACCTGGATAGAGGTGGGCAGTCCTTGGGCTTCCCACAGGTCAGGGAACCCTGATTGCTCTTCGAGCAGATGAGGGAGGGGGAATTGATCGGGGGAGGGGGAGGGAAATGGGAAGCGGTTGTGGGGACGAGGCAGAAATCCTTAATAAATAAATAAATTAAAAAAAAAAAAAAAAAAAAAGCCCATATATATCTTATTATGATACTAAATATCTCATAAACAAAAATAATGACTAATAATAAGAATGTACATGTCTAAGCGCTATGATAAATTAAACCAACAAGAGGCCACTAAATCTTCATGCTGAAATTAGATTTGTCTTATGAAAATAGTCAACTGTCTAAAGTCTTATCTCCAAGGTGGAGTAGAGACATCAAGAGATACCAAACCAAAAGTAAAAGTTCTCTGCAGCAAAAAAAATAATAGTCATAATAATCTATCCCATGCATGTAAGGAGGGGTCATAAAATATTAAAGTAATAAAATATAAAATATTTCTATATTATGAAAAATATTGGTGAAATTAAAAGAACTCATTCACAATTTAGAAGGTTGAAATTTCATTTAAGGTGGAAGAGAAGAGAAGTTAAAAATATGGCAAATAGTCTATTTAAACCTAAAAAGAAGTCTATTAACATCAGAAAAAAAAGTAGAGTGCTCAAACATAGTACTCTTAAAAATGCCATCCTTTGTAGTCCAAATGCAAAAATATGCCAAATATTATAAAAAGTCTTACAGAATGCATGTCCAAAACCAATACTATTATCCAATTGATATTAAGAAAGATCACCTGTGACAACAATATAACTTATTCTTGCAAACCTCATATTAAAAGTGACAGAAATAATGATACTAATAAAATGTAACCACTGCTCCAGCCTATCACTCTTTAAGTACCTGGTTAGAAAGCAAAGCTCTCATTATCCAGAGATGTTCAAAATCAGAAATTTCTGTGAACTAACTTAGCAGGAAAGTCAATGAATAAACAAAAAAGATATTTAAGTATATTTCTAGATACCTAAATTTTGGAAGGAAATTTTACTTGGGTATGTATGTTCTTCTATAACCTATGGTATAATCAAACATAAAAATTAACTAGAGGGCATATAGTTGTGAGAGATATTAATCTGAAGTTAACCTGATAGCAGTATAGATGGTAGTGTTTAAGAAATATTGAATAACTTGTCCTTTCTCCTTGTATAGTTATGACAGGCAGACTTATGGTCTTTTGTCCATTAGATTCTAAATGTGCAATGCTTCTACCCAGATAATACACATTTCCTTTTTTTTTTTCCTGAGGAGAATGAGCTATTATAGCTGTGCATTTTTATGCTATAGGATAAACAATAGTAAACTCTCTTGGCAATGGTTTGTTTCAAGCTGTAAAATGTTTACATTCTTAGTTCTTTGCTGTTCATTATTACTGTTACAGAGCCAGGGAGCCATACTGAGCCAGAAGAATTTTTGGAGGACATTTAAAATACACATGTTCTATTCTGAGACATGGAACCCTTATTGTCGTTAGAGTAAACTCTCTAAGGATAAACAACAAATAACCCTTTGTCAATGTAACTTATATCACAATCAGACAGATCTGTGGAAGGGGAGAGTATACCAAAGTAGAACTTAAAAGCAGTATCTGAAATGAGAGAGTTAAGTTGCATTTTGAAAAAAATAGTTTTGATAATTATATTAAAAAGTAAAAATCCAACTTCACATAACACAAGATATTAAAATTTAGCTTTATATAATGTTCCAGTGTAAGCAATTTCAAAAAACTCAAAGAGTAATATTAATGCTATTTCTTTTATTATTATTATTATTATTATTATTATTATTTTATTACTTTAAAAAATACCAATCCAAATTCCCACTTCCTCCTTTCCTCTTACTTCCCTCCCACTCCCTCCACACAACCTTTCGCTAATCCCCCTCCAATTTTAAGAGAGGGCAAGGCACCCTGCTCTGTGGGAAGTCCAAGGCCCTCCCCACTACATCCAGGTTGATCAAGTTATATATCCAAAGAGAATAGGATCCCAAAAGGCCAGTACATGCAGTAGAGACAAATCCCAGTGCCATTGTCATTGGTCCCTCAGTCTGCCCCAACTGTCAGTTACATTCAGAGGGAGTAGTTTGATTCCATGCTTGTTGATTCCCAGTCCAGTTGGAGTTGGTGAGCTTTCATTATCTCAGGCACACTGTCTCAGTGAGTGAACCCCTCATGGCCTTGACTTCCTTGCTCATACTCTCCTTCCTTTCACTCTTCAACTGGACCTTAGTAGCTCAGTCCAGTGCTCCGATGTGGGTCTCTGTCTCTGTTTCCGTCTGTTTTAGATGAAGGTTCTATGGTGATATTTAAGATAATAATCAGTCTGACTACAGGGTAAGGCCTGTTCAGGCTCCTTCTCTATTGCTTAAGGTGTTAGCTGGGGTCATCCTTGTGGATTCCTGAGAATTTTTCTAGAGCCAGGTTTCTTGCTAACCCCAAAATGGCTCCCTCAATCAAGACATCTCTTTCCTTGCTCTTATATCTGTCCTTTCTATTAATGCTATTTCTACAATGCACGTGATGGCAAAGGCCTTTGCCATGTCCAACAGAGAAAAATTATTAAGGTATCCCTCATGTGTATTTCCCCCATTGACTAATTTTTTTTTTTTATTTTCAATGCAATTTTTTTTGAAGTTTAGTGGAAAAGTAAAGCCATTTCAGTAAAATGCAATAATAAGTTTGTAAAGAAATGCCTTAACTGTACTCTAAGTCTCATGGAGAACACCTATAGAAAGAATAAAATTAAATCATGCTTTTTCTACAAAGTGTGAACAGTAGCTCCTAAACCTTTATGTGCAGAAATGGGGATTTTAATGGGTTTCCATGTATCTTAATTTCTCCTATCAACTTTCTTCTCCAAAATTCTATAAATTCTATTTTTAATTTTATGCAGACATATTTTTCTTTGTTCTCTAAATATAATTAGGTTTCTAATATTTTGTCAAAGATTATTTCTAAAATGTGAAAACATAAAGACCATGTATATTATTATAAAATTATAAGTATATTTTACTGTAGAACCAACTATGATGTTGGATTTACATTTAATTTCATATTTGTTCACCCACAAGGTACCTCTGCTACATTAAAGGAGAGTGTTCTGGTTTAATATTCAAATGCATTCTCTTTTCTTATGTTCCACTGATGTCTTAACTTCAAATAACAATATAAAAATTAATAAATTTCTTGAGTTTTCAGTCATTTCTTAAATCTCTTCCTAATGTAAAGATCTGATTATACCCCCCCCATGTGAACACATAGCCCCTCCAAATGTAGTAGAAGGCAGTTCAATCTGACTGGTAGAAAAAATGAGAAACTTCTCTGCGAAGGATCAAACTTCATTAATGTTTTTCTTTATTCATTTACTTTATATTTTATATAAACTTATATACCCTGTGCTTTACTTATATTCCCTTCATGAGAATCTTTTGATAGATTTGAGATTTTTGTTTTGCTTCGTTTGTTTTCTGGAGGTCTTTGGTACAGAAAAAAAGTAAGGGGAACAAGCAACTTGGAGCACTAAATTCCAGTTGAAAGAAATATTGGAATGACAGAATGCAAAAGGAAAGCGAGAGTAAATTTAGATATCAAGTATATTGCTGCTACCGACACAGGTGAAAGGCCAATATAGTATAAATAGCTACTCAAAAATATTTCATTTATTTTAGCAAAATGCTTACATGTACATGGGAGAAACTAATAAAAGATCAATTTCACCATAGAAAAAGGCAAAGCTGAGATTTTATAGGATAAAGCAGATAGAGAGTGTTTGAAAAGGAAAGATATTTTAAATTTTTTCTTAAAGATATTGCTTAATCAACTGGCAGCAAGATGGGTGGTGTTGATGTCTAGTAACTGAAGAGAACCACAATTGGGGCAAAAAAAAAAACCCACAAACACTCACAATTATAAATGTACACAAAAGAAACTTTACAATTTGGCAGGGATAACTGTGGGTTCTTTCACTTAAAGAAAACATATGTGTGGCCAAGAAAATAAAAATTGATATGGTCTTCTGGAATTCTAGTAAGGGCTTAGGAAAGCAGAAGCTAATTCTGAATCCTATGTTATCCATAGACAGATAAAATGCAGTAATTCGCTATTTAATTTTTATTTGCAGGGAAAAGGAGAGTAAAAGGAAGCTGGACATGCCATTGTCTAAGCAGAAGTGATAAATCCTATCCATCAAAAAAAAGTGAACAGAGAATATCTTAAGGGGAAAAGAGGGCTTTGTGACTAATGTTCTTAATTTCCTATCGACCTAGGCATGTGTAGCAAATAAGATATGAATCTTCAGTAGGCCGTGTCTTGGTTTTCAATTGATAGCTAAAGAACTCAGACACACTGAGAGTAGCTATTCAAATCATAATGCTTAGCTATTTTTGTAAATGAAAATGAGTTTTACCTTTCTACCATATGAAATTTGAATGACAATGATGATTGAGGTTGAAAACGAAGCAGAGAAATGTGTTTGAATTTTTTTTCAGTAAAATACTCAAGTTAATATCTTAAGCCAGGCATGAGTGGCTTGACTTACCTTTGATGACCCTCGCTTCATATACATCTTGTGTTAGAATTCTCAGCATGTTCATAGTGGATTCTAAATGTCAAAGACCTTACAGCTACTATTATACACATTTTATAGCCAAACAAAGTAATCAAAGATAGAAATGTTTAGAAGGAAATGAACTGATAGTCCTGCCATCATCCTGGAAGTTTTTCCATTTTTCAAACTCAGAGAACAGGAATTGAACTGAACCTATTCTGTGATCATCTAGGTCTCAGAACTTGAACTCCATTTCTGAACTTGTAGAAGCCCTCAGCAAGTGCATCTTTCCACAGATCAATACCACTCTTGGTCTAGTAATGAGAATGTAACAAAGAAAGATGAGAGACTAGATTTGTTCTCTTCCTATTGACACTGAGTAGGCTATGCACTGTCTTGGCGAAGCTGCTGTCTCTCTCTCTCTCTTTTTTTTTTATCAGAAATAAAGCTTTGGTTCTCGTGGAAAGCATGTCTTTTCACAGTTGTCTATGTTATACACACTTTTGGCTTGTATGGAGTCTCTGGTGATTCCAATAGAGTTATGTGCTGAAATAGGAATGGATTACAAATATTGATATCTATATCTTCCATATATATGTATATATATATATATATATATATATATATATATATATATATATAGTATCGTATGTGTTGCTCCTTTACATGTCCCATTGCCTCATATGACTTTACATATGAAGCTCAAATTCAGCAATGAAACTACTTAAATTTTGCACAACTTGGATACTGTAGTATTGAAATGAGGATGTGATTTTTTTGAACTCAGAAAGTTGTGTGGTGGGACATGACTCATGCTGATAAAGCTGGTCTGTTGGACATGTCTAATTCTATATGTGAAATCTGATCAGTAAAAACAAAAGAAGAAAGAAAAGCTTTTCAGGTCTTACGCCTAAATGCTTTAGAATCAATAGGAGTAAGAATACGTGCAGGGCGGTCCTCTCCCCTAGTTAATGTTTTAGCTTTGTCAATATATACAGCCGGAATGCAGGCAAAGAGTTTATATTCATCTATCTTCATTTAAAAATCACAGTATATGAAGGTTTTCTATTGGTTAGAAATTTTGTTCTTCAGAATAGCAAGTTATACCTACCTCTTCTACACGTGCCCCCCCCCCAACACACACGTGTGCTTGTGAGAGAGATGTTTGACTTCCTCAGTGGATATTGAAATTATTTTTATCAAGTTATTTGGTGAATATATCATCAAAACAAGTGAAGAAAAATATTTATATCGGGTCAGAGTATTCCCCAACTCAGAAGCACGATGGCTAATAGATTATTATATTAAATTACCATAAGCTTATTATAGACATTATGATAGATATAAAAACCACCAATAACCACACCCCTTTCTCTGCTCTGTAATAACCATTTCATTTTTATTGCAATGTTTTAAGTGTTAACACTTAATATTTTTATAGGAGTAATATGATATTCTCTTATTTTGGTAAGATTCAATTTTGCAAAATCATCTATTACTATAAGAAGAAAATAATTACTTAAGCAAAAAAGTACCCTAGAAAGTATTTATTTCCTGGCCTATGATCTGCTTTGGAGCTACATTGTGATCATGAATGAAAATCAAAATAAATAAATAAATGAATAAATAAATAAATAGTCTACCAATTTTTGAAAGCTTTGAGTATTGCTTAAAAGAAAACCCTCCTTGCTGTTTTTTATTTTAATTGTCGTGTAATTGACTAATTCTACAGTAACTAGGGTTGGGAGTAACTAAAAACCCGCTATGTTCCTAATGATGTTCAATGAGGCACAGGAAATGAATAGATGGATATGGTCCAGTTGCTAGAAAATAGTTGTTTGTTATTGACTTGTCTGAGAGGAAATGAACACTTTCATTTTTCAGTGACAGAGTATAAAGTGTTCCTCACTAGGGCTGTTCTAAAAGCTCCATGCCCCTTTGAATTCTGATAAGGAGGCAGTAAAGGAAAGCATTCAAATAATCTCAACTAACACAGGTTATTTTACAAGCTGGGTGTTTTTTTATTCCTTTATATGTAAATTTTCCCCAGACTTCAAACCAAAGAATTTCTGCAATCTGTATCACATACAACATTATCAGCAAGGTGGCATTTAGCTTCCTTTAAATGTTAATTACTAGGGGGACTAGAAAAGTTGTGGACTTTGTAGGGATAGATCTCAGGGAGAGCAAATCAATAGTTCTCAAACTTGGCTGTGCTTTGGAACTTTGACAAATAGTCCCCCCTCCCCCGGGTCCTGTTTTCAGGAGTTCTGACTTAAGTGGCCTGTGGTCCCAGTATCTCAATTTAAAAGTCTGCTTAATGACTCTATTATGCATTCGTGGTTATGGTCACAGAAAAGGAAAGGAATTATGGAGATGCAGTAAAGCAAACAGTTCCATTTCTTTCCCTGTTTTTCATTTTAAATAACTATTATAATACCCCTATTCAAATTATAAAGACTTGAACTATAACTGTTTGCTACCAATGTCAATATGAAATCTACTGCTTCAGTGTTGGCCCTTGCCCCCCCACATAGTACAAAGATAAAGAGAGACTTCATGTTCAAGTATGTATTTATGATAATATAGAAAGTTGGCTGACTTCTTCCACCTACTAACAATCTGTCAATACATCCATCTGTCTATCCATCCATCTACCAACCATCTACTAGCTTGCTCAAGGTATCAGGACTCATGGAGAAATTTACTAACTCCTTGGTAGTATTATTAATAGATATCAATAGATTTATTTTACTAAAGAGGCAACAAGCAACATACTAGCTAACACGAAAGGCAAGTGTTTAATCTTAAACTATCTCCTTCTGTATTATCAGATCTCCTCTCCATTCTTTTCCACCTTGCTTTGTGTCTTAGCTTAGGAATTCCAATTGAGAGAGAAGGGAACAGGTGCTGAGAGGAAAAGAAATGATAGTATTTATTTCCTTCCTTTTTGTAAGACCCCACTGATTGCCACTGTCCCTTTGCAAAGACCACATTTTTTTCTTGCTCTCTCTGGTCTTTCTTTTGGTTTTCTAGTTTTGGTAAATGAACCTCCTTTCCCCTGATCCTTAGGGCTAAGTGAGCTCTGTATTTCTCATAATCTTCTCTGGATTTTCATAATGCTGACCACATCTCTGTTAATGATTTATTTAATAAACTGTACTTATATATTCCAGATAGGAAAATATATCCTTTCTTGGCAAGGAAAGTTGAAGTTAAATTGGTAGATCATGATTCTAAGCAAACTTAGCCAGGCAGAAAGACAGTATCACACTCAGATTTTGGAGTTTCTCTTTTTAAAGATAGGAAAGTAGAAGGGGGTGCTCTTTGAGATATCTGAAGCATAATAAAGGGATCATAAGGGTAACGGGAGGATGATTATAGAGGGTAATGGGAGGATGAATATGTATTAAAGTGTACTATCTACATGTTGTGATGATTAATATTGATTATCACCTCCACAGGGTCTAGAATTCCTAGGAGACAAGCCTCTGGGTATACCTGAGAGGCACCGTCAGTATTTGGTTGGCTTATGGGTATGCCTGTAAAAGATTATCTAGATTAGGTTCATCGAGAAAGGAAGACCCACCTTATCTTTGGGCAGTACTATTCTGTGTGCTGACATCCTGCGCTGAATAACAGAAAGTATGCTGAGTATCACCATTCATAGCTGTTTCCTGACTATGGATGCAACGTGATCAGTCATCATGAGTTTTTGCCACCAAGATATTCCTGGTATAACAGATTGTGACATCAGATTAGGAGCCCAAATAATATTTTTCTCTTTTTTCTTCCTTTTGCTACGTCATTTTATCTATATCCCAGAAACCAGAAAGGTAATTAATACATGTGTGACAATATCTCTTTATGAAATTCACTATTCTATACAATGAGTACATGATAACAAAATAGCTAATAATAGAAAACTGTGCTATGCTCATTGGTGATATGCGATTAAAGAATTCATATAAATGTGTGAAATCACCTGTAGTCCCTAGAGAGATCTTTTTCACAATCTTAAATAGACTGTATATGCTAAAAATTCGTAAATTTTTCAAGGACGTAATAAAGTGATTTAATCTTGCTACTTCCTCTTGATTACTATTACTACCTGCCTCCACACCCCACTGATTATTTATGTCTAATGATTCCTAAACTAGCAGTTCACTTATGATGGACAGGACGTATAAAGAAGTAGAGGAGATAGTGATCCATTCATTTTTATTTTAAATGAGGAATTTCAAAGGTGAAAAGTTAAAAGACCTAGCACAATTAACTCTGGTGATCTAGGAAGCAATGATATTGATTTTCCTTCGGTATGCTACATAGTTCTTTACTGTTTTAATGAGTATCTATAAATTTAAAGTTCATCAAAAACACATTATAAAACTAAATTAGGAAATTGATTTATTTGGAATCCTTCGTGCCAGGGTAAGGGGACCAAGTTTTTCAAGCTACAATGAATTTTCATTATCTGAGAGATAGGTACCTAATGTTGTTCACCCAAAAAAAGTGTCCCTCAACACCACTGCCACACTGCTCTAAGTACATACCCATGAATGCACACAGAACTCATATGCATGAACATGCTCTTGCATGGGAATCAGGCTCTGACTTCATCTTCATTTCTTGTTGGTCTGAGCAGTACCAATTTAACATTGGTTTGCCCTGGAAGCAAAGCATAGCTAATTGAGACTCAGAGACATTGTTTTCAGGAGGGGAGAAGTTCAAAATTCTGAGCTTCCTAGCCTTGCCACCCTGAGAGCTTTTGCAGAAGGTTAAGCTTTGTGTTCCTCTAAGGAACCTGGGCTCCTTATTGCTCTAGGCAGCTATGACCAGTCCCAGTGTGGACAGACTAATGCTTGTGTTTACAAAGATGATCTCACTCTTGAATCATCTCTTTGAGGTAAGCATGCGAAGTGGTGTGGTCTTTATGCAGATCTTGTCTAGGCTACAATAGTGGGTGGAACTCCCCGATCATGCCTAAAGACATTATTTAACAGCACACATTCTGATCCTCTGGCTCTTAAAATCTTTCCTTTCTTTCTTGAATGACTTCCCTGAGCCTTAAGATATATAGGGGTTGTGTTGTAGTTAGGCTAAATGGAGTTGGACACAATAGGGTCACTTATCCTTTACATTTTGACCAGGTTTGAGTCTCTGTGGTAACTTCTCCATCTGCTACAAAAAGAAGTTTCCTTGATGAGGTCTCTGAACTATAGTTAAATGTTGTATTGACTTAGATTTTGAAAATGGCAGTACTAGATTGTTCTCTAGGATCCATGTTCTGTCAAACCATTGGTAGTTGGCTATATTTACAGTACCATGCATGAATTCTTCCCTATTGAATGTAGCTTAATATATATATATGTATATGCCACATTTACACAATTAGGAATGCATTATTAGGCTAGCAACTGTTGTGATTCACAAGCTTTACACTACTTTTCTCCCTTAGTACCTTGCCCAGTTTCTTCTGATACTATGAGAGTTTGCCCTCAAGAGGCGGCTTCTAAGCAGTACCTGCTAGAGTCCTCCAAGTTCTGTGTCTCTATCTACATGTCTTCAGCAACAGTGTCTTATCTTTAAGTTATGTGAGACCAACAAGAACAAAAGCAATAGTTTATATTGCTGAGAGGGTTTCTAATCTACAACTCAAAAGGTTTACCTTGCTTAGTGTTGGAGTTATTGTTAGTCTCTGGTTCCTGGAGGGGGATCATTATGAACTTGTATCACATAACTCAAACTACACACACACACACACACACACACACACACACACACACACACACACCTATGTTTTAAGAAAAACCATGAGATATTATTTCCCTATGCCTTTAACAAAAATCTTTAGTGTTACTTAGCTCTCTTTGCTCCTTTCCTCTCTGTATTACACTCCTTCCAAACTCAATCAAGCTCATTTAAGTATACTAATTTTGGTACCAAACCATCCATAACTAATAACATAGATCACCATGAGTGAGCTAGCTGCATTTGAGTCTAAAAATATGTTGTTTAACAAACATATGATCTGGCCCATTTGTTGTAGCTTGTAGATTTCACATCAATGGCATCACTGAAAAAGAAAGTATAAAAGAACCAAAGGAAAATATCATTTGAAGTAAAAATAAACAGGCTATACAAAATAAATATCAACAAAGCCACAGAAATGATAGGGTGGTGGTTTGAATAGGTATGGCCCCAATAGACTCATATTTTTGAATGCTTGATCCATACATAGGAATTGTTTTAGCTAGGGTTTCTATTGCTGTGAAGAGACACCACGACCATGGAAATTCTTGTACAATAAAATATTTAATTGAGGCTGGCTCACAGTTTCAAAATTTTAGTCTTTATCGTCATGATGAAACATGGTGGCATGCAGGCAGACATGTGCTGGAGAAGAAGCTGAGGGTTCTACTTCTTGATCTGCAGGCAACAAGAAGCAATCTGCCTCCACAGTGACATAATTCCTTCAAGAATGCCACAACACACACAAAAAAAAAATCCAACAAAGCAACACCTTCACATAGTGCCGCTCCCTATGGGTCAAGCATTCATACACATAAATCTATGGGTGCCAAACCAATTGAAACCGCCACAGAGGATGGCTATAATAGAAGATGTGACAAATAGGAAGTCATTACAATCCCCAGATTCTGTGGGAAAAGGAGCACTCAATTGAGGCGATATGCAGCAAAGTGAAAGAGACAAATAAATGACTAAGATAAATTTCTTGCTAATATTGAGTTCTCGGTAAATATTTTTATTGTGATAGTAGTATAATTATTTCAGGTATGTAATTTATATGTTGCATTCATTATTTTAACCATAAAAGATTACATCAGGAAAAGGAATAGAATGATTGAAGTTTAGTTGTTAAAAAAAGAAAAAAGAAAAACCAGAAACAAGCACAGGACTTGAGTCATAGTAGAGCATGGTTTCTCTAACCTTATTAAATGCATCTTGGAAGCTCAGTGTTGAGTACTGCTTTTCTGAAACTTGTTAATCTATTTAAATTGTATTTATAATGTGTTATAAAGGATGCATTGGTTTTACTAAATCTGTGAGCTTATCAGTGTCCTAATAGCTTCCACTATTCCTTAATTCGCTAGTAAGATTTATGATGCCTGTCCTACTTTGTTTTTCTATAGTGAGATAAAATAGACAAACACCAACTTGAAGAGGAAATGGTTGGTTTTATATTACAACTTCAGGGGTGCCTAATCCATCACTGAGAGATGTCAGGACAGGAACTCAAGCAGGAGCAGAAGCAGGAATCATAGAGAAATACTTTGTGCTCAGTTGATTCTCATGGCTTGCTCAGCCCGCTTTCTTATAAAACCCAAGACCAACTTCCTAAAATGACACCACCCACAGTGGTTTGGATCTTCTCACTGCAATCATAAATCAAGAGAATGACCTCACAGACTTGCTTGTAATCCACTCTGATGGAGATATTTTCTCAGTTGCGGTTCCCTCTTCCCAAATATCATAACTTGTGTCAATTTGACAAACTACCAACCAGGTAATGGCGCTGAATGCTACACAGAGTGTAAGATGAAGCTTACACTGCATCTGCATTTTAAAGTGGATGTAATTATTCATCTGTCTTTCAATAGTGACAGAATCAGTCTCAAGTACATTCCACCCAGAGAAATAAGGCAAAATGAATCAAAGTAAGGCAGGTGTCTTAGGCTTCTATTATCGTGAAGATACACCGTGACCACGGCAGCTTTTATAACTGAAAACATTTAATTGGGGATAGCTTACAGTTCAGAGGTTTAGTCCATTATTGTCATGGTGGGAAATGATGGCATGCAGGCCAACATGGTGCTGGAGAAGGAGCTAAGAGTGCTACATATTGATCTGCAGTCCTCAGAATTAACTATGTCACTGGGCATAATTTAAGCATGTATGAGACCTCAAAGCCCACCCCCACATTTCTTCCAACAGGCCATACTTCCTAATAGTGTCACTCCCTATAAGGGTCATTTTCTTACAAACCACCACAGGACAAAGAAAGCATGCTGAGTAAGAGTACACCTAAAGCTATTTATATCAGCACCCAAATCCTGACTCACCCCTCTTTGTTCTGGTGATATGCCCCACTGCTGTTCTCCTCCCTAACTTGATGTGCATCTATCTCCTTGACACCAGAGAGGTATTTACCCTGTAGTGGGTTTTCTGGCAACATGCCTAATTTAAGCTGCTTCAATTATCAGGATAAGATCCTCATCACTGCCTCTCAAATGGTTCCCCATTCTGAAGCACTTCTTTAATCTCTTTTCTTCAGTTCCTCCTTTGTGTAATTAAGTCTCTCTCTCCCTCTGCCTCACCAATCTCTCTCTGCCTTTCCAGTCTCTCTTTCTCTGTCTCTGTCTCTCTCCCCCTCTCTCATGCATACACACACACACACACACACACACACACACACACAAACACACACACACACACACACAGACCACCCCTCCTGAAAAGATCCATTTGTGGCAGACCTCTTCTGCTGCCTGCTGAAGTTAGCACCATTAAGTTATTTTTAGTGTTATCTCTTTCCTTTAATTAGCACAGCCCTAAATTGCATATTTTGTTCTTAAGTTTTACACAGATTAAGATCTCCCAGTTCCTTAGTCATTGATTTTGGATGTTGCCCCGAGTTTCCTGCAGTTCATTTAAATTCAGTTCACTACAATATGCCAAAAATAAATAAAGCACAGTTTTCTAACATCTAATCACCCAGCTCCACCTGTGAACCTTTTGAGGATTCTAAACCTCTGAGAAAAGGGGGTGGGAGGTAAAGGCAAAGTTAGCATACATTTTCTTGGTAACCCTATTCCATACTACTGCTTCCCTGTCATTATGATCCCCATAATTCTTTCAAGAGAATGTTTGCTATGCATCCATGAACCCCTTTATTTTTGCATCTATACATTTAAGTAAATATTTTTATAAGGATGTGGAAGTGTCTATAACCAGTCATTTTTTCTTTCTTTAAAACACATTTTCATTTCAACACAATTATCTCCAATTAAATGGAAGAGATGGGCATGTTGCCCTTCATGGAAACTTTACTCGTCTGTTTGGATAAAATTCATTTTTAAGTACTGGAAATGGGTTAGAGTGCTGAGAGGTTGCATCCGGAAGGATCACAGTTGCTTGTTCCACTCTCCCACTCTCTCTCCCTTCCTTTGATGTCAACTTGGTTCTCTTGATAAATTAAAGGGTTGGGAATCCCCTATTTCAACTGTCAGGAAATCACTTTGCTTGGCGTTTTGCATTTTAAAAGATACTTTCTTTCTCAGTTCACCAGTTGTTTTTCTCCTCAGTTCCAGAACTGGAAGATTCCAGCATCCAAATTCTACATAATGTAAAGTGGTTTTCAAAGTTTCTTTTCTTTAGATTCAACCATTTATTTTACTATTGCTCTCAATGTGTGCCCACAGCTCACTGTTTTGATTCCTGTAACATTATACAAATATTTTGTCTTTTCCTCCTTATTTCCTCCTGTAGTTAAAATACCTTGGGTTCCAATATAGAAACTAGTTGTATATCCCGTATTTTTTTAACCACACAGGATGGAAATGTTGATGAGTTAAGATTGTTTTCTGAAACTGGAATATTACGACCCTTTTAGCATCATTCCTTTTAAGAGATAAGTTCTCATTTTTTTTCAAACACAAGCCTGTATATTTGTGTGTTTCAAATCAGTTGTCATCAGTAGTATCTGAGTATTAAATAGATCTAAATTGGAGATCATGCCTTAGAAAATATAATTCCTTATTCTAACTGAATTTCCTTTAAACATTCTGTTTGAGCTATCGCAATAAGATACTTGAAATATCAGATAAGCTAGAAAAAATAGGAAGTTCCTTTCTTTCTAAGAAACTGGGTGGTCTAGAAATTTGAAACCTTTTTTGTTTGTTTTGTTTTGTTTTGTTTGAGACAGGGTCCCAAAGTGTACCTCAAACCTGTCTGGCATGAAACTGTCTATGTAAACCAGAATTGCCTTCAACTCACAGAGATCTGGTTGCCTCTATCCACTGAGTGCAGGAATTAAAGCCATATACCACCAGACATTCATTTCTGCACTACTAATGACTGAGCCTAAATAGACTTTTGAATTGAACCCAATAGTTACAATCAAATTTGTAACAGCAACCACTGGAACCATTCACCTTATGAATTCTATTTGCATTGATATTGCAGGCATCTTAGTGTCAAATTTTAATATGAACCACATCTTTACGATGGAAGAGAAATTGATATGTGAGCAAATATATAACTTCTCAATTGGCCAATTGGTCCATATTATAGCAATTGGTTGCTACTTATTCACATTTGAGTACTTACACGTTTAATAATATGTAGTCTATTTTTCATTAAATTAGAGTGAAATATTTTAATATATTAGCATATAAGAATATGCCTATGTAAATATACAGACACATACATATATACTTAAATCACAGTTGTTTCAATCTATTGCTTGAGAAGTGAGAATATAATTATAATGATAATATTTTCCTACTCCTCTTGCTTGGGAATGGATTAAACATCTTAAAATAATACAATTTCTTTATCTATTTATACTAAATTTAAAGTATCTTTACAATATGCATATTGCAATGTGTGTATATGTTGCTTATATAATTTATAATGAGTATTATACAATAAATAATAAAAAACATGCATTATCCCCACAGCAAGTAGAAAACAGTTCAT
Organism: Microtus oregoni; assembly: GCF_018167655.1. Classification (NCBI taxonomy): domain Eukaryota; kingdom Metazoa; phylum Chordata; class Mammalia; order Rodentia; family Cricetidae; genus Microtus; species Microtus oregoni. The sequence goes on along the minus strand of NW_024544420.1, from coordinate 2,761 downwards.
TTGACTACATGTCTGACTATAATAAATTTAGGATGATATCCTTGTTAGGATTCCATTAGCATTTTTAAAGAGAATTATTTGTATTTTATGTGTATGAGTATATGCTTGAATTTAATAAAGTGTGCTCTTCTCACGCCAATTGTCCAAGGAGACAAAAAGAGGATAAGCAGACACCTTGGAACTAGACTTACTGAGGGTTTGAACTGCTATGTGAGTGCGGGGAAGTAAACCTTGCTTCTCTGCAAGACCAATAATTGCCAATAACCTTTGAGCCATCTCTTCAGTCCCTCCATTTGCTTTCTTCACACATCATATTTATATCATCATAGATAATTATTAAAGTTTAGTATTACATTGTCCTCAAAACTGATGGTTTAACCATTCACTTAAGAAACTTCTATTAGTCACCTATTGTATGCCTGTGTTTGAATTAGGTGTGGAGATAGGAAAATGATAAAACAGATAAAACATTTCATGAGCTCATAATCTAGTATAGTATGCAGTATAAAACATTGAATATCCTACTTGCAGTAGTAAGTAACCTTTACAAATTGGATTGTGCTTACTGATCTAAACTGGAAAGTCTGTCATTTAAGGAAAGGAACAGCTTTCCGTATAGTAGGAAGTAAGTGGGTAATGTTTCAATGATTAACAATAGGGTTGATGGTAGTGAAGAGTAGGGTTTACATTGCAGTTGAAAGGGATTAGTATGTGCTAAAGTTTAAAGGGATGCAGCTGAAAGATGCCTTGATAAATACTAGGGCAGTTTTATATTTCTGAAATGTTCAATGCTTAAGGGAAAATTCCAAAATTCGGGCCAGAAAAGTAGCTTATGATTGAATTATGTGAGTATTTAAAAAATCAATCCCCAGGATATTATCTTAGCTACATATGTACTCAAGGCTCTTTTTTACTCAGGGATTTAGCAGAAGTTCATGTTTTTGAAAGTTGTAACATCACAGAATCATCCATTTTTTTCAACAATTTTCAATCTTCTATTAATCACAAAGTTGCAAAGAGAAAGACCACTGACCCAAATCATCATGACCAAATTAATTCAAGCAAGCAATTAATTAAAGCAAACATTTTTATTCGGGTACATGGACTGTCTTACACTAGAAGCAGTGTTCAATAGATCAACACTGGACAAAGAAGACAGGGATATTTTGGTTTGTTTTTGTTTTTTTTTGTTGTTGTTGTTTAGGTGTAGGTAATTTCTAAATGAAGAATTTGGTGGTCAAAAAAATTGGTGTTACTGGAGGAAAAGAAGTTAGCCATAATGGCCTGCTGTAACAAAGACATGATTGTAAAGTGATCATAACAAGGTACACATAAAAAGAGAAAGTTAGAACAACCTTTTGAAACAAAGGTAGTGTTGTTTATAATAACTTTTTGAAACCGAGAAATGGTCGCCATTTCCTGGAACAGGAGTACAGAACTATTTGTATTTAAGATTACAGGTGGGGCATAGTCTAATCCTTCAGAAACAGAGGTTTGATCATAAATGGGAATGACCATAGTTTGTTCTTGATATAATACAGCTTTTAAATCTAAGATGGGGGCAGACTGGTTCATCACTTCCAACTGCTTTCATGTCTATGATGTATTTTAATATCTGTAGTTACCATAATAAATCACTTGCACATGAAACAGTCTCATCAATTTGTAGAATGAGAGCCACAAGAACAGTGAGACAAATATGAGCGAGAACTCATGTACAGCCTGATTCTGCTATGTCATCCTTCATATTTTTCACCAAAGCAAACAAATAAATTATAGTTGAAAGAGAGGTTAGGCACATGCTTGTCCATTACACTGCACATCAGCTATGCACCCAAGCAATCAATATGGTTTGGACACAGCTGATATAATTTGGCGGAGTTATAATTGAATTTTTCCCTCTTAATATCATTACACCTACAGAACATCTCCCATTATGTGTCCCTCCCCATCATTCTCCAAATTACATGTTCCAAATGGAACTAATTATCTACTCCCATATAAAGCATCTCCTCATGACTGCTATCCCTTCTCTATTATAGGCACCAGTGCTTTCATGCTCCTAAATTTGCTTTCGCTGCAGTATGTTTCTTTTATTCATTCTCTTATTCCTTCCTAAATATAATCACTGAATGTTTATTTTTTGAAATTACTTGTATGTATAAGTCCATTTATATTACAGATATACATTGTAGAGTTCATTTGAATATAATAAAGACTCAGTGAGCAAATGAATGAAATATGAATAAGTGTATGAATAGACAACTGTTCTACCTCAAGTAACTTAAAGCTATAGTAATGAAAGATATCTCTTCTTATATGAGAGAATGTCTTTAAAAAGTCTCTTTAATTATATTATAACATTTCTTAATTTAAAAAAATATTCTCAGCTGATTGCTTTGAATGATGTTTGGTGGAGATATACCTGGTAGTTGTAGATCTATGAGATCACCTAAAGATATTAATGGACAAATTGAAGGAACACGTTGACTAAGGTACTTCTTGAAACAGGATTTTGGATTTTTGATATTTGTTGGATGTTATTGTCAATGAGAGTTTTATAGTTCAGAGGTATACATATACATGCATAAAATATTACAGAGTCATGTTATTAAATTGACAAATCGCATATAAACAACAAGGGGGGAAATAAAAACAGCAGTTTTCTTACTAGCAAGCAAATAAGTATAGCATAGGATAAAATTTTAATGAATAATATAAATAATCAAGGTCCTTTATCTCAAATCCTGTAAGTGGAAAT